>NC_056759.1:24705884-24845884 GCF_018687715.1 Carya illinoinensis | reverse complement strand
TCGTTTAAATCTTTGACCTTGAACACAATTGAGCACATAGTCGTTTTTCTCTTATTCCATTTTGCTTATGAAGAGAAGAAGTTGAATTAATTGAAAGAGGGAGGTTCGATTTTGCTTTGCTCTAGAATCCGTTGATGGGTCCTTGAGGCGAAATCCTAGTTGAGACCAAATATTAGAGAAATGATCTAGGCATTTCTTTGGCATAACCAAAAAGCTTTCCCAGCCGTCCTAAATGTCATGCCATCATTACATGGTGTGTTTCCATAGTCAACCCCCTTGAGCCTTCATGAGCCTTTATTGATTCTTTAAACTACATAAACCATGCCCGCTCTAAGCCTGAAAAACAATGAATCTACCGTTGATAGTTTGAGAAAATACTTTGGTGGAGAGTTACATTTAAAAGAGAAAATTGGTTACATGATGAAACGTATTATGTTTGCTCTATTTGATCAAAGAAAAAGAAGAAGAAGAAAGGAAGTGATTGAAAAAAAAAAAAAAAAAAAAAAAAAAAAGAAGAGGAAAAAGAAAAAGAAGTCGCCAAGTGGAAAGTGAATTACCTCAAATTTTGTTAAGGGAAGTGTTGGTATTACATCAGTGATTACAGCAATAATAATGCCACAAGTATGAGCATATTGCCAAGAAAGAGCTATGATTTGAATCATGTAAGTTTCTCTTTTAATGTTCTTTTCACTAAGTATTTTCCCAGTTTGATTTAATTTCCCATATCCAGTTCTTTCTTAACCCTTACCCTGTGGCCTATCATTACAACCTTAATAAAGACCTTTTGATCTTTGATTTTGGTGTTGACTACATTAGTGGAGAGGATTTCTGAAAATTGGACTTATGGGGTTATGTTTTAAGAGAATTCTTCTGATTTTGGTTGTTCTACTTTTATCTGAGTTTGCAGGTGGTTTGAGGTTAAATTGACTATATCACACACCCACTCAAGGTCTTAGCTTTAGGTTGAAGTAAACGCATAACTCTTGCTTGACAAATTGCAAAATTTTTGATTGATTTTCTTGCTATCTTTGATGTTAAAAGAGTAAGATACTAGAGATGAAATCTAAATTCATAAAAGCTTGGTGAATGATGATACTTCTCTTTGGGGTCGAGTTGATATTGCCTAAACTATCATTTGTTTTTCTTTTTGTTTGAGGACAAACAAAGTTGTAAGTTTGGGGGTATTTGATGGCTTGCAAAATTTCATATTGCAGATTTTACAAGTTCGCTCGAGCGGAGGCTTTTGGCCGCTCGAGTGAATTCAGGCAGATTCAAACGCTCGACTGCCGCTCGACAGGGAGCTCGAGCAAGTTGCTGAAAAACGAAGATCGCTCGAGCGGAGACATTGGCCGCTCGAGCGAAATCAGGCAGAGTCGAACGCTCGATAGGACGCTCGAGCGAAATCAGGCAGAGTCGAACGCTCGACGCGCGCTCGACACCCCGCTCGAGCGAACATCGTATTTTGACAGATTTTAGGTTTTCCGCCGTGGGACCATATAAAAGGCCATTCTTCACTCTAGAGCCGCGGTTTTTGACTGGAGAACACTCTTTGGGAGAGAAAAACATAGCTAGAGGGATTCAAATCATTTTTTTTGGAGACAGAATTCCAATTTATTGCACGTACGTTGGATTCATACACGAGCACGGACGGGAGAAAGGCGTTGAATCGTTCCCTTGAGCTTTTGACGACCAGTTGAGGCTGCAAGGAGGATTTTTCAGTGTTTATTTTCTTCTTCCCATCTTCTCAGAATAATTATGGTGAATTCGTTTATGTTGAATTCCAATTCTAGCATGAGCTAAATTTTCTAATTTCTAGGAAAACGATGTAACCTAATTCCGAACTATGCTTGTTTGTCCATGCTAATTTAATGAAATTCTCTCTTTGTTTATCTGATTTATTCTGAATTTATTGCTTCTAATTAACTGGCCATTGATTAGATGATGATTAATCTTGTGATTTGCTATCGAAAGAGGGAATCATAGGGTAGATCTTGGATATTTCAGCATAGGTAAGTATAGAGATCGAAAGACTTGTATGAACCTGTGTAGTAATTAAATCATTGGTCTTATTGCGTTCTTGATTATTTAATTTGCATACTCTTGTGTGAATTGATAAACTAGAATCACTTCCAATTGACTATCGAAAGAGGCTTTTGGATGAATTAGAGATTTGCTAATAGACAAAAGAGGTTTAAGTTAAATTAGCTGGATGAGAAAAGCGTAGTGACGAATTATGGTGAAATCGATTTCCTAGAAGTTTTCTTCCCTATTGAATTTGATCTTCAAACATCAGTTTTACTTTCTTTGCTTATTTCTCTTGAGTTGATCTAGTTTTAATTGCTACTACAAAAACCTTAGTGATTCCTCTAGATAAAATTGAGATTAGCATAATTTTGGTATTTGGCAAGAGTAAGATACCAATCCCTGAGGACGATACTCTTCTTATTACTTTACTATAAAACTACGATACTGTGCACTTGCAGTTTTGCACCGGTCACCAACCTTCGATTAAGAGTTCTATGTGTTCAAATGAGATGCTTGTACAAGCAAAAATGGTTGTAGCACGCTGGTGGTATGATTCTAATCTGCCTTTCAATGCGGCTCAATCCAAGTTTTATCAACCAGCTATCGATGCCATGACTGCCATTGGGTCAGGATTCAAGGGCCCTTCTTTATATGAGTTGAGGGGAAATTTGTTAAAGATGGCTGTGAATGAGGTTCAAAATTATTTGCAACAAATTAAGAAGGTTTGGACTGAGTCCGGTTGTACACTAATGGCAGATGGTTGGACAAATCAGAAGTAACAATCAATAATCAACTTTCTAGTTTATTGTCCGAAAGGTACAATGTTCTTGAAGTCTGTTGATACATCTGGCCTTAGAAAAGATGCTGAAACATTGTTTAAGATCTTTGATGAGGTTGTTCAAGAAATTGGAGTTGAGAATCTTGTGCAGTTCATAACTGACAATGATGCAAGTTATAAAGCTGCAGGAAAAAAGTTACAGCAGAAGTATGGATCTTTCTACTGGTCCCCTTGTGCAGCTCATTGCATAGACTTGATATTGGAAAATTTTTGTGATCCAAGATATTTTCCCATTATTGATGATACTATAAAAAAGGCAAAAAAGATAACAAAGTTCATATATAACCATGGTTGGGTTTCGGCATTGATGAGACAAGATTTCACCAAAGGTCATGATTTGTGTCGTCCTGCAGTTACAAGGTTTGCGACAAATTTTTTAAGTATCCAATGTTTGCTCTTATTTAAGAAAGAATTGAGACAAATGTTTACGTGTGATAAATGGATGGGATCAAGTCATTCTAAGAGCAACATAGGGAAGGAGATAGCTAGGATTGTTTTAGAAGATAAAGAGTTTTGGGCTCAGTGTCAATTTATTGTTAAAATTAGTGAGCCTTTGGTTCGTGTTCTACGACTTGTTGACGGCGATGAGAAACCGGCAATGAGATACTTGTATGATGCAATGGAAAGAGCCAAAGAGAACATAAAAGCAAGATGCAATAACAAAGTCAGTGTATTCAGTCCATTCACCAGGATCATTGATTCTAGATGGGATAAGCAGTTTCACAGTCCATTACATGCGGCGGGTTGTGTTCTTAACCCTGGAATTTTCTATAGCCCCAGCTTTAAAAATAAAAATGATGTTGTAAAAGGCTTCAATAGTTGTGTTATGAAGATGGAACTCGATCTTGATGATCAAGACAAGATCATTGAAGAACTTGACTTGTATAGGACTTCAGTAGGTGAGTTTGGACATTCTTTAGCAATCCGCCAGCGTGATAAGCTTAATCCAGGTATTATCATTTATCAATATCATTTGTTAAATAGTGTGACTTTATACTTTAAATTTTATCTCATTTTATTTTACTTACATTTAATTAATAATTTATAATTGTATTACTGTTATAGTTGCATGGTGGTCCCAATTTGGTTGTGAGGTTCCAACGCTTCTAAAGTTTGCTGTTCGAATACTAAGTCAATGTTGTAGTGCAACTGGATGTAAGAGAAACTGGAGCACATTTGATTTTATTCATTTGAAGAAGAGAAATAGATTAGTGCATAAACGTTTGAATGACTTAGTGTTTGTTCGTTATAACTTGAAGCTGCGAGAGAGGTAAATTTTTTTTAATACTAATATTTTTCACTTTTGAAAATAAATATAACATTTTCAATTATGTTTGATTTTATTTTTACAGGAGCATAAAAAATGGAAGAGATGCTTTAAATCCAATCAATCTTGAAAACATTGACTTGATAGACGAATGGGTGGGTGAAGAATCTGAGCTTCTTGATGGAGAAGATTTGGATTGGGCAAGTATTGAGGAGCCATTAACCTCACTAAATGAGGAAGACGTTGATAATATTGGTATTGATGTTGATGACGGTGGTGACGTTGATGAAAATATCTTGATTAACATGTCGAATCTTGCTCCTTATTATCTTTTTGATGAGGATGAGTGATTTTATTTTAATGGTTGGATTAAGAACTTATTTAATTTGTATCTTAAAACTTAAGACTTGTATTGAGAAGTATTGAGTTTATGACTTATTTTGTTGTTATTTTGGAATATAGTAAATGTTTATACATATATAATTTATTCAGGTATAAACTATTTCGAAACGGTACATGAAATGGTACCGGTACCGAAACGGTATCGGTGCCGAAATATTATTCCGAAACGGTACCGATACCGAAATATTTCGTTTCAATGCTTTGACTGGTACGACTTCCGGTACGGTATTCAAAACTTTGGGAGAAACCCATGGGACAGTGAGATGGCGTGAGAGAGATGAAGGGCTTGGCTGGGCACGAGGAGGCAACGGGGAGGCCGTTGGTGGTGGTGCGGTGGCGTGGGTGGAGGAGCCTGTATGGATTTTGTGCGATGGAGAGGGGGAGCTACAATGGGGAAGAGACTGTGGGGGAAAGGGAATTGACGGTGGGGTAGAGCTGATGAGGTGGTGGTGCTTGGTGGGGCTATGGGCTAACAATGGCGGTGCACGATGGAGATAAATGGGTGAAACCCATTTCAGGTTGAGCTACTATAGGGGGAGAGAGAGGGCTGTGTGGGGGTTGTTTCTCCGATGGAGGCTTGCTGGCGTGAGGGGAAGACATCGGTGGTGGCGGTTAGGCTGGGCAGTGTGCAGTGACAGTACATAGGTGGAGAACCCTTACGTGAAGAGTGGAAATGAAGAGAGAGGGGGAGCTACTGTAGGCTTCCCGAGGTTGGGGGTGGTACCCGAGGCTGTTGGGAGGTGGCCGGCATGAGTTGGCAGCCAGTGGTGGCCAACGATGGAGCTGGGCTGAAGGAAAAGGAGTTTGGTGGAGGGGAGAGGCCTTCCGTTAGGCTCAAGGGAGAGAGAAGAGAGAGAGGGGAAAGAGAAAACTGAAGGAAAAAGGGAGAGGGCTTGGATATTTAATCCATGCCGTTCATCCTATGGTTCCCAATCTAATCCAATGGTGGAGAATTACAACACTGATTTGAAAATGCATAAACGTTAATTTAACTGAAAATATAAAGAGAAGTTAAGATAAAATATTATTTTAACTAAACTTTAATTTATAAAATATAATTTTTATCCTAATTAAATGATGAAGTTTTGATAATTATTTTCAAGAGAATAAAATCATTTAAATAAAATGATTTTCTAAAATTATAATAATTTTGGAACTCTTCAAAAATATTATAATTGTCTTATTTAAAATCAAACTTGATCCAATAACACTAAAAATATATCATATAAATATCTTCAGTACATTGAAAAATATTCGAAGGCTTTAAAACACTAGGCTTACTTTAAAAATCACTTGAAGAGAAATGGGTTAAGCCATTGATACTCATGCACTCACACACAGATCCATGCCACACATACCATCAACCACCACCATCACGGAAATATGTCTTTTAATCACATCCACTCTGTGTCCTGGCAACCGAGGTTCGTTGGAGCCACCCTTAACCAATTTTTAAGCTGCACAATTCGGCCACCACCTTCCTTGGGTACTTTTAGTTGCCCTAGGGAAATACCATCTTCCCTTCCCATATGCATTAAATCCATAAGCATATCATGGCATATTAGCATAAATCGAAAGGAAAGTGGGTTCACATGGGATTAAGATTAAACCGATGTGCCTGATTGACATGCATGGGAGTGTGTTACACATAGTCCATTAGTGGTTTTGGATGGTAAGTATTTCACTTTCCATTAGGATTTGTAACATGAGTAACTTAGGTTTAGATTGAGTGGTGTAACATGGGAAGGAGAGCAAAGCAAGTGAGCAAGGTAGTGCGTGAGCGAGATTAGGCAAGCAATGTAATAAGAGACTGTGGTTAAGCTAGCAATGAGATTGAGATTAGGCAAGCATGGCACGAGGCGAGCAATGCACATTGCGAGCAAGGAGTAGGCGAGCAAGATAGCGACTGAGCAATGTGAAGGTGAGCAAGTGCTTGGCAAGCAATGTACGTAGTATAGGAAGAGTAGTAATTGAGGAACCTTAGAAATCCCAAGGATTAATAGATAAAGTATATCATGCATCATGTTTAAAGATTTAAAGTGGTTACACTATTGCTTGAATTATGTTCAATTTAAAGATTGGAAACATGCATGATGAGGGGGGCAAGGGGGATGCCCAAGCTCCACAAGAAAAAATTTCACTTGGAAGTTAGGTGCTTCAATTGGATGTCTTCCTTCCTAAATTTCAACAATTTTGTTTATACAAGTTTATAATATAGCCTCTCTCTTGTAAAAAGCTAAAGGGGTCTATGATTGTGTGACTAAATACTATATAGTACAACTATCTATTTTAAAGAATGACAGGCAAGGAAAAGTTAAAGGAAAGAAAAGAAAATGAAAATGTATGACTATATATGTTTGATTAGGTTAATGAAGGTGCCATATGAAGATAAGGATGGTACCATGAGGTTGGGACAGATGACAATGTTGGAATGCATCACTGGTAGTGCACCTAGTGATGGCCTGAGGTTCGATTCTTATCAGCCGGCTACATGAAGATCAACTATTGATCACAAAGTTCACTAACCCTAACATGGGGTCAACAGTGTGTAATGATCATTAAACTTGATGTTTGATGTTAAGGTAACAAATGATTAAAGCTTGAGGTTGAGGAAAAGAAGGTTTTCATTTCTTTATAATCTGAGTTAAATATTTTATGTATGCTTAAAGGTAAAGTTCTTCTTAAAGAATGATGATGTTTATTGAAAACCCTATATTCATATTGTGTTTACTGCATGATGTGGTTCATAATGAGAATTTGATTTTAGTTACTTTTTTGTTTTACCACCCGAAGTGAGGAAGGTTTTGAGGATTCCGTGGGCGAGGATGCTGTTCAGGAGTGTGAAATTTACTACGAGGCTTAAGGCATCGAGAAAATAGTTTGACTTTATGTTTACATTAAATGCTTTCTATTTCCGCGATGCGTAGCACGTACCAGACTATTTTATTTTATTAAGTGCTACTGAATAAATGTCCATTTTGAGATATTTCTTATTAATAAAGCATAAGGTAATTTTCTAAATATATGAAATCTTTTACACCTGGGGCAAAGAGTATTTGTTCCAATGTTAGTAACATTTGCATTCTTCTAGTTTTACAAGTCTTAGAGGGACGAGGTGCTATAATTATATCTTTTATATATAAGTTTTAATATGTATGCACAGATATATAAATATATATATATATATATATTGTTTATTTTTCATCTAAACCGACTTGACAATTATGCACATATACTACGAGATTTTGCATTTCTTATTAATTGAACATAGATGCATTTACTATATAGATATTGGCCAATATCTATTACATCAGTGATATTTCATCAACCACATAAAATTTTTAAGATTTTTTGCCTTAAGACTTGTAGTAAGTTTGATTATTTGATTTCACCTTTGTAACCCAAAAGAGGGAGAAAAAAAAAAAGGATGATTCAGCTTTCATCACATGTATATATTAATATAGATGATAAATATTCCTCAAAAAAAAAAAAAAAAAGAAAAAAAAAGACATCATAAATATAGTTTAAAAACAGAGCACATGGGAAGTTGGATGTGGATGAAGCTATAGTACTTGACATGCAAACTCAGGTTGGCAGCTTTGCATCCTTAGGTGGTGCAATGCAGCACATGATGTGGTTCTGCTAATAATTAGTTTGTTTGAGTAATAATTAATATAGTAGTAGAGTGTGCAAGTTCATCGTATAATCGCTTTGAAAAAAAGTGAGATTTATTATTAAATTAATTATTTTTTTTTATGTATGTCTAGTATTTATTTATTTTTTTCAAAGTAATTATGTGACGCTTGCATACTCACAACTAGAATAATCATTTCTCTTTCCTGAAAGCTCTCGGAAGTGAACATTTATGCACGCAATTGGCTGGACATAACAAAATTTAGGACAAAGAGTAACATCATTTAATTTCAATTATTCAAAACTTTTACTATGCTTGATAGTGCATGGTGGGTCGATGTTATTAATGGAAAATAGACCGATCTGATTCGTTGAGAGAGAGAGAGAGAGAGAGAGAGAGAGAGAGGGAGAGGGAGAGAAGAAACCCCAAAAACGAGATAAGATTGCAAAAGGCCGTCCTCATCCAAAGTTGTTACCATGCTCGATCGACAGTGCGTGGTTTTCCCATAATGTTTTATGGGGCTGTGTATATGCGAGTGATCGAAGTTTTTCTTTTTGTGATACGGCCTCTACGAACTCTTCCTTTTTATGTTTTACAATTTTGTGAAGGAACATTTGGACCCATCTATGACATGGTGAAGGATTGATGACCATACAAAGTGAGGAGTTAGGGGATAAGAATACTAAGAATAAAGGTAATCTTGAAGCTGGCATGCAGCAGTACTTTCCCTATCCTGAATATCTCTAAAACCTTATCTCAATCTATTTAATTGTTTGATTTGATTGGACCTAATGCTATGTAGAGACACCAATAAAATCATCCTATATATTAGCGCACACATGTAAGTTTCATAAAAAAAATAATAGTAAATGGAAATAAGTTCCTTATGCGTTAAATTAATGCAAACGCGTGTCATGATTAGTAATTCAGAAAATTAAAGATGCACAATTTAGGGCCAGTGATTTGTGTGGGTAGGTCGTGTCCTTGTCGTATTCGTATTGTGTCAACTCATTGACATTCGATTATATGAATCAACCTAAACACAATCTATTAAATTAAATGGATCAGACATTTAAACTCTGACACGACTGATTTAAATAACCGGTCATGATCATGTCAACCATTTTGAGTCAATTAATAATTAATTATAAATAAATCAATACAACGTGACTCTTTTTAACCCATTTCATGTAAATGGACTGAATTCCTAACCCATTTAAACTAATTAACATAATTTCATATAAAAGTTAAAATCTATATTTATTAGTAACCACAATATCTAAAAAAAATTATAAAACTATCTCCAACAAAAAATATTGATATTTTTCAAATTTTAACCCACAATAAAACCAATATTTCAAACCCACTAATAATAAATATGAGCATAGATCCATAATTACAATCTTAATAATAATAAAAATATAAGCATCTTGAGAAATATCAATATTCAACTCAACAATAATAAAATTGTAGTTTTAAAATAAAGTTTAAACTGGTTATAATTACTAATTAATTTCGAGTTAAGCAAGTTGACTCATTTATTAATCATGTCCCCATTTTGATCCGAACCCATTTATATCAAACATATGAAATCCATGAATTTATATCATATTTGTGTTAGGTTCAAGGACAGATTGTATCACACCGCTAATGCACAACTACAAAAGAATTGTTTATAACTTTATATCTTACCATTTTCTATCATTGAATAATTTGGTTTAGCGAAGCGGGTAGCGCTACTATGCCACCCACGTTTAAGTAGTGGGTGTGCCGTAGTTCAAATTGCCCTTTTCCTTTTCTTTTTTTTTTTAAATATTTTTTAATTATCTTAAAAAATTTTAAAAGAAAAAAAAATCAATACATTAATATATATTTACTTCTTTAATCATTAAATAAAAAAATTTAAAAAAATAAAATAAAATATATGAACAATCGAATTAAGGGAAAAAAGTGAGGCAGCATAGTATGATTTTCATTAGCGATAAAGCTGATCTTATTCTTACATATATCGTTTGGTAGATTGTAATTTATGTGTTCAAATCTTACATGGTTCCAAAATACGACATATCTAAACAGATCGAAATCCATTAAGTTCTCTTTAGGAACTAATTAATTAAAATCTAAGCACCTTGAATTAAATAATCTTCTACAGACAATATTACATCTAATCATTTTCGTCGATTTTCATGACTTTCTAAAAAATTAATAACCAAAACAATTATATATTACCAATCCAAGAAATTCTCACAAAAAACTTTTCTCCAAAAACATCATTCCATTGAATGTTAGGACCTTTAATTTCAACTCCAATAAAAGCAGGTCTTGAAAATTTCTAAATTTAAATTATGAGTCTCACCACTTTTACAAAATTTGAAAAAAAAAAAAAGAAAGAAAAAAAAAAAAACCACTAGCTATCTACAACAATCATAATTTTCTTTTGAATGAATCCTTGGTCTTAAGAGGTTATTTTCGTTACAAAAACATTATCATATCATAATAAAAAAATATAAATAATTAATCTTAAGTCTTTATATTGTTTAAATTTTTAAATAAATAATAATTGCACGTCGAGTGATTCCAAATTCGAGCACTCTTTATATTTTATTCAATTTATTTAAATATTTTACCTAATAAATTCATTTATTAAAAGGAAATCTGACCTATACTTTCGAGGTTATTACTGGTTTCACGTAGGCATGCCCCAAACAAAGGCAAACAGTTGGTCTGTCCACTTGCCTTACCACAATCATTCGAAGGTTGACATCATCCATGACATCATCAGTTCCCGACAAGCCCAGCGCGGACCGTCCAACAAACCATTCCCTTGTACGTGGCAAGATCATCACTGTCCATCAAATTAGCCATATATTATCACACACTGCCCCTAATCTTAGGCCTTTCTTCCAAAGCCTTTCATATTTCCATACTTTCACGTACACCCACTCTACCAACATTATTAGCAACGGAGAGCAACTTGAACTAGAAAGAGAAAAAATAACAAAGAAAAGAAAGATTGCAGAGACAAAGAACACGTACGATTAATACTGAGGGAGGTGTTCAGAGGTGAAAACAGTACTGCAGAATGAGTTGCGTTTCGGACGCAGTGGAGAGTGACAAGTATTACAGCATGATTAATTTTGAAGAGACTGAATTACGTCTGGGATTACCCGGCGCCAGCGCCGGAGGTGGAAATAATGATGGTGAGGCGGCTAGGAAGAGAGGGTTTTCAGAAACAGTTGATTTGAAGCTTAATCTTTCCTCCAAAGACTCGGCCAAGAACGAAGTTGATCAAAAGATGATGAAGGAGATCAAGATGAGCCCTGTACCTGCTTCTAATGATCCTGCAAAGCCCCCATCAAAGTACGTATATATATGTGTGGGTGTGTGTGTTCTTCCAATTACTTCCTTGTTTATCTGCTCGTTTTAGTACTTCATGTATTCATGTAGGTTGGTTTTAAATGGTTGAAATCTAGACTTTGTGTCGTGTAAAAATTAATGCATATATGAATATTGATGGGAGATCAGATATGTTTGCCTTCCTAGCTAGCTAGTTACCTGCTTTCACTACCAGGCCTTTGAGTTTTTTTCACATAAGAATTCACATGAATTAATGTTAATAAATGAAGAACATGACTTTAATTCCTGCTTTGTTTGCTAAGAATGAACTACTTGAGGCTTCATGAGGATCATGATCTGTTCATGAATAAGCCATTATGCCATGCATTCTTGTTATTCTTATTTTTTCATTGTTATTATATATTATTATTTGTATATATTTAATTATATATTGTTATTAAATCAATGAAGTACTTAAAGGGTATGGACTTGCATATTCCTAGCTAACTCGTGATCGGCAATTTAGTTGCCTTTCTAAAGGCTTTGGTTGGTTGTCGGACAGATGTAGGGAAAAAACAGAACATATGGAATCTTTTTTACTTTTCTCGACAACCAAACAATATTCCTAACGTGTGAAGCAACGACAAGGGAAAAGATAGCTAGTCCCATACAGCTAAGGCATCGAACGCGTTGGTTATGATCTGAATTATGAAAAGTTCGAAACTATAGAGGAATAGTACTTGAAAAGTGAACAAGGAAAAACTACAACAAACTTTACAAATGAAAACAATCTGAAACCATATCGATACGGTTGCTTTTTGTTTGTTGGGATCTCTGCTCTTTGCAAATTAAGCTATACGGATCATGTCTGCAAATAAACTTTTTCTTATTTTGTAGTATACATTTCCATCCAAAATCTAGGATATTAACATGATTTTCATTTTTTTCTAAATATTTAGGTGAGTAAGAGCCCAATTAAGCATGTATAGAGAGTACCGGAGATAAATGTGTAAAATACATCTTACAATATTTATCAGCGGAGTACTAATGGCACAGATATATACAAGCTCAGAGAGCGTAAATCTCGTGCAAGCCCTGCAAAAAAAATAAATAAATAAAGGGGGACCCACTATGAAAAAATTGGTTTTCTTTTTTTTTTTTGGAGCGGATCTCACATTTTTCAAAAACTTGCATGAGGTTTGCATGCCTGAGCTTGTACAAAAAATTTTCTTATCAACGTCTATATAAGACGTTTGTTAAAAAGTATTAAATGATAAATAAATACTGTAATACTGATCACTAGATCTTAATATTTGCATTGTTTCTATGCTTTACCTATGTTCGATAAGAATCTTAGCTAGGGAATCAAGAGAATTCATGAATGAATAATTATAATGATGGTCACTCTGAATGTCAGGGCACAAGTTGTGGGCTGGCCACCTGTCCGATCATTCCGAAAGAACATCGGCCAGAAGAATGGTAAAGATGAAGCCGCCAAGGGCGGTAGCATTAGTGCAGCCTTTGTTAAGGTTAGCATGGATGGAGCACCATATCTACGCAAGGTAGACTTGAAGTTGTACAAAAGCTACCAGGAACTTTCTGTTGCCTTGGGCAAAATGTTCAGTTCCTTTACCATTGGTAATTATCTCTTCACAAATTCCCACTTTCGCAATTCAAAAAAAGGGAATACAATATTGAAAGGAAAGAAAATGACTCAAAATTAAGAGTACTTATGCATACATTTATAGAAAACTAAACCATATTAATTAATAGTACTATATTTTGGTTTTGAATGAATTAGGAAATTGTGGGTCACAAGGAATATTAAAGGATTTCATGAACGAGAGCAAATTGATAGACCTGTTGAATGGTTCTGAGTACGTGCCCGCTTACGAAGACAAGGATGGTGATTGGATGCTTGTAGGAGATGTGCCATGGGAGTAAGTTCTTAATTATTAATTTTTCTTCATTGCAATGAACAAAAGATTTAGGATTACTTTATATATGTTAATTACATATACGATTCTATGTATATAGTAATGACGACAAGAAAAGGTAAATTTTCCGGCAACAAGAAGTTGCTGGAAAAGCTAATGAATAAGTATTTCTGGCTACTTTTCCGGCGATATTATGAAATAGTCGCAAACAATAGGATTTTCCTGGAGATAGATTTGGCTGGAATAAGAATAATTGCCAAATTTCACCGGAAAAAGATGTAAATCATGGTTAATTTTCGCCAGATAAATCAGGACCTTTCCGGCAATTTCTTCTCGCTGGTACATATGATCATTAATTAAGTAATTAACGTTCTTAATTTTGCTTTAAAGGATGTTTGTTGATTCATGCAAGCGCTTGCGGATAATGAAAGGATCCGAAGCCATTGGACTTGGTCAGTATATATATCTCGAACTTCGATTAATTAACGTTTCTATATTTGTATTTTAAATTTTTATAATATAATCTCTCTTCATTGAAAACAGAGTTATATAAATATATATATATATATATAATGGTAACATCACTATTTCAATTATTCGATTTTTGCAGCACCGAGGGCGGTGGAGAAATGCAAGAACAGAAGCTGAAGCAATGTGTTTGAAATCTACCAATGCAGCTCGAAGTTTCGATGTGTTTGTAGCATTTTCTTTTTCTTCTTCTTTCCTAATATATATATATATATATGATGATGACATCGAGAGGTATTCGAGAATTGTTAATTAGGAACATGAAGCAATAATATACATAAAAGATGTTCACATATGTATAAGATCGAAGTTGCTGATCTTGTTCATCATGTGTAAGTTTGTTTAATTATTAGTACGTACGGTCAATGCATGCATGGCTTGTCTAACTATTATATATACAATATTAATGTTAATTTTCTTGTTTTCATGACTTTTTGATCAGTAGTACTGTTTTTTGTCCCTCGCACGGCTGGCCGGCCACCTCCCTGCATGCATGACCTATAATTTTCAATGGCGTTTTGTTTATGTGATGCATGATCATGAGATTCTTATGAACTTTGAGTCTATCATTATTGGCTTTTATTGTATTCAATTAATCAGATCCATGGATAAATTAGTGATAAGGTCGAGCATATATATATGCATGGCCGGCCATGTGCTTTTGTTGGTGCATTATTGGTTCCATTAATAATTTATAATGCCATCGCCTTAAAAATGAAAGCTAGTTAAACTTGCATTTTATAAAGAAAATAATCAACTTCTAACTTTTTTTTTACAACTTGAAATTTATTTTTAGTGAGTTGTCATGATTCCATTAATTAATTGTAAAATGGGTTGTAAAAGAGTTGTTTGGATTTGAGAAATTTTATTCACATTCTTAATTATGTGAATAAAATATTATTATGATACTCACTATAACTCCATTGAGGGGATTTTTCCTTGAATTATTATGTTCCATAACACATGATATGTTTTCATGTATGAAAATAAAAATAAAAAATAAAAAATTAAAAAAAATAAAAATTAAAAAAAACCCCATATATAGGATGTAAGTATGCTATTCATACGACATGAGTCCTTACAATGTATAGAAAAAAACATATTTAGTGTAGTTTGGATAGTAAGACGAGTTAAGATTGTTTTAGAGTTGAAAGTTGAATAAAATATTATTATAATATTAAATTTAAATATTATTATTGTTTTAAAATTTGAAATTTTTGAATTGTTTATTATATTTTATAAAAAAATTAAAAAAGTTATAATAATGAGATGAGATGAAACTGTTTGCGTATCTAAATTAAGTATTATAGTTTATAAGGTCTATGACAAATAAAGAAATATAATGATGATATAAATATATATAGAGACAATCAATGCTTAGTGACAACATATTCTATCCTAAAAATATTCAAAGATAATATGATAATATTGTTTTGGAGCATTACTAAAAACGAAAGAGAATTTTTAGAAAGAAAGATATCCGCACCAAATTTAAGAAATTATAAATTTGGAAAAAAAAAAAAAAAAAACAAAAGCAAAAACCTGGTGGCATGGTACTGATTTGAGGGACACCGTAATGAACTAAGCACATGTGCTGTCTTTCACCCAAGTCCCGAGAAGATGGGATTGTCTTCTATCGTTTGTTTTATTACTCACACAAATAGGAATTATTCTTGGTAAGAAAATAAATAAACAGTAATAATATTAGATATAATCGTGAATTGTGTAAGTATTATATATATTTTTTTAATATCGGATATGTTATTAAAAAATTAATTTTTTTATATAAGTTTCATATTTACTCAATTTTTTCAAAAAGCGTGTGTAATATTTACGTACTCTATGATTATAAATATTATTTCTCAATAAATGATACTCACTATAATAAAAATTGGATTAGTGACAGAAAAAACTGTCACAAGAAATGAAAAAAAGGTCACGAAATACATTAGGTGACGGTTATAAACCGTCACCCCACCGTCACGAAATATGCGTCACAGAATACTATACAAGTGTCACTAAAAATATTTTTAATGACGGTTTGTGGTGTGCCGTTTTAAATAACGTTCGAACATTTACTTTTCTGTGACTATTAGAATCTGTCACAGAATATTACGTTCGAACGTAAAGTAAAATTGACATCCGAATAAGAGTAGGTAACGTTTGTTGATTATAGTTCGAACGTATTATATTTATGTTCAAACATTTATATGTTCGAACTTTACGTTCGAATTTAGATTCCAACGTAAAGGAAACAATGTTCAAACGTTCGAATCATAACGTTCAGACGTTCTTTCCAATGTCAAGAAACTAGAGTTCGAACTCAAGAAGTACGTTCGGAGGTTTGGAACATTAAAAGTTTAAACATTCGAACGTAATTTTCATTTGTTGGTGTAAACGTTCGAACATTATGTTACAATTTTGTGTGATTACGTTCAAACATGTGTTCGAATGTGGAATATTGTTCAAACGTATTTATTTATATTCGAACGTACATATCAGAAATACTAAACTCATCCCATTAATAAACATACCAATTACACTAATTGTATCATATTACATAACATATTTCACAACCAAAAATGTTTGTAATTGTTTTCCAAGTAGATATTAAAAATTTAATACACTAATAAAATTCATTTCTTTTTCTTTACTCATCTACCACGATTCTGTTGCAATGACATAACACGCTCTATTTGCAGCATCATTTCCCGTTGCACTTGCTCTTGGACCTCACTACGTATTTTTTCCTCCTGGTCTCTTTGTTGGTCCTGCAAACACGTCTCTATATTAAACTGTCCCTCTAAGAGAGACTCCAACTCTTGCTATCTGGACCTCATATACTCATTCTCACGTCGTACAGCTTCTATCTCTTTGCTAAGATTATTAATTTGTGAAGTCGATAAGGTTGAGGAGGATGAACTGGAATGCTTGAAAAATCATCCCAAACCTCTTGTCATACTAGAGTTGGGCTCGAGCACTTATGTAAAAATGTTTATATCACTAGTAGAGGATTCCCTAGAAGCTGACTGCAACTCCATCATTTTTTCCTGTAGTTTGAAAGATCAAAACACACAATAGGTAACGTATTAAAAGAAATACAAATAAAAAAGAATTTAACCATATGTTGCATAATTTATTTAACAAAAGGAACACCGCTTACATAATTAATTCAGTGGAAGGATCCATCCACTCACTATGCTCATTAGTGTGAGCAGCAACATAAACATTAACGAGGGAAAAATTTTCAAGATCATCACGTTTCTAACAAAACGGCATTAGCAAATTGAAAAAGATAGTGTTAGTACTTATATAAAATAATAACAGGAAAATAAATGAATTATATAGTTTATTAATTACCATTTTTTTAGCAAGACGATGGAATGATCTTGAACCAACACGTTGGTGAATAGTCAAAGCTGATCTATTATGTGTATTTGTAGAACTTAAGTGCTACAAATGCACATTAAGAATGTTAATTGTAATATATATATATATACACACATATAAGATAAACAACAAATATTAATGTAAATAATTAATGAAAATAAATCTAGAATATGCTTTATCCAGTCGTCTAGCTTCATCTGCTGGAAAGGTGACTGTGCAGCCTCTTCAAACAACTCAAACTTCTTGAAGTGGTCGTGACATCGTCCCTTGTGACGTTGGAATAGTGTAGCCATTAACTCATTCACAGTTCTCAAATCCTCACTGCGACCAAACTCGAGGTCAAATTCATCCTAATTATAAATCAGTTCGATAAAAAATATGATATACTAATGTAGGTGAAAAAAATGAATTGTCAAAGTAAACTCACCAGCACACAACTCCGAATATATTCCTTAATCTCATTTGTCACATCTAGCCAAGAGCGCACATAAAATGGAGCATAAGCTCGGACTACTGTACCAATATAGGAGGCAAGTGCTATTGCACTATCCTCTACTCCTCCAGTAGAATTATCAGGAATTGTGACTTTCAGTCTGCCATGCCTTCAGTTTTTCTCAAGTGAGATGCCGCGTGTATAGCCATGACCGCGACGAGCGGATGCATCAACTAATATAGATAATGTGTATAATTTTTATAATTATATAGTTATTGAGACAAAAATATTAACTATATAAATAATTATCAACGGCATTTCCTTACTAGTAAGTGTCGACTGGACATCATTCTCTGTAGTGTTAACTTCATCTTCAGGAACGGACCTTTCAGGTGAGGATTCCTCAATAGGTTCGGGACTTGGAGTTGGTAGAGGAGGCACGCTTCTTATTTGTCTTTTTGGCAGCATACTTGAAATTGATTATATATACTAAAAAATTGTAATTAGATGAAATTAATTATTATTATAAAATTGTATACTCATATATGAATAAAGTTTTTAGTACTTTTAGTCTTTATCTTCGGATGTATTTTCTATACTTGTTTCAAAATCTCTTTCTATAACATCTTCATCATCATCATCAACCTCTTCTTCGTCCTCCTTATCCACTTCCCCTTTGAATTATTCTTACTCTTCTTTTTCTTTCTCATTTTCTTGAATTGAATGATCATTTAATATAGACGGATCGAGATAGATGAGTGGGACATCATCTCTACGTAAGGGGAGCAACTCGAGTGCACCGAGGTCAACAAATAAGTTAATACCCCCTCCATCTTCCTAGTAGGCCTCTACATTTGGAGTGTCATCTTCATCTCTACTAGTATAGTAATCTACATTCTTTCCTATTTCATATATATTTTGATGGATAAATTTTTGTACGACTCGCCAAGTTATCTCTCCACTATCTTCATCAGCACTTTTCATTAGATCAATCAAGTAATAGATTTAAGTAGCTTGACAAGCCAATACGAATGGATCATCTTCGTATCATTTATATGCAGTATTTACACTCTTAAAATGATTATCCCTATATATCGAAACCCAACCACCACCTAGATCCCACCAATCACATTTAAAGACATATGTTATAGACCCATCCAGATATTTCAATCCGATAATATCACGAATGATACCATAATAATCAATATCATCTGTTCCATGACTCCCCTCGACCAACACACCACAGTTTTGAGTCTTTCTATTACGTTCACGGTCCAGAGTATGGAATCTATAACCTCGAATTGTGCATCCAGTGTATCGAAGTGCTCTATTTGAAGGACCATGCGCCAATGCATACAATTCAAAAGAGACAAATCTGGGATCACGAGCATATTATTCCAAAATCTAACAATTGAAATAATGTTATTAATTAAATATTACCTAGAGTTAAAACTTTGATAATCTAACATATCAAGTAGAGTTTAGTTCATACACGTTGTTCAAACCATCCAGAAAATTCTTCCTCGTGTCTTGCCACTATATTCTTTACACCTTCCGTCTTAAATTTGTCCATGTGCTCACTGTATATATATGCAAAATCATATTATTTTATGTCAGAAAAGTTATAGTTAACTTCATTGAATCTAGAAATATTTAAACATTTTACAATGACATACCTGAGATAGTGATCAATCTCTTGACATTTATTTAGCACGTATAACCGAATTTTATCCAACTCTATATCAAGCAAATCATAACCCGTTTGTGCACCCAAGGGTCGTACATTCTGAGAAAACACTAGTAACTCACGAGGAAGCGAAGTAGTAAGATCAGCATTTGGCTCTTGACGATTAAATCGTGTCTCAACACCACAAAGATATAAAGAGCAAAATGTTAACCATTCATCATGTACATAGGCCTCTACTACTGAATCCTCATCTCTGGCTTTATTCTGAACAGTACGCTTCAGTCGACCCAAATATCTTTCAACTGGATACATTCAACGAAACTGCACCGGTCCACCCAACATTATCTCTCGGGGTAAATGTATTTCTAAATGAACCATGACATCAAAAAATAATGGTGGAAAGATTTGCTCGAATTTATATAATATAGTAGCAATGTCTTCTTCCAGTTTCTGTAGCATATCTCGTTTTACTACCCGAGCACACAAATCCTTAAAAAACATACACAGTTTGGTTATGGCGACACGTACGGCAGATGTTAGATTCCCACGAATTCCCACCGGTAATAACTTCTGCAAAAATACGTGACAGTCATGACTTTTCAATCCACCAATTTTCCAGTCATGAGGGATTACGCATCTACTGATATTTGAAGCATAACCATCTAGCAGCTTCACACCTTAAAACCACTTACAGAAGTCCATCATCTCCTCCCTTGTCATCGTAAAACATGCATGCGGCATGACCACCCTATCACCTTCTACCCGTAAATGCAGATTATGTTTAATTCTCATTCTCTCAAGATCTTTTCTCGTCTTAATCGTATCTTTCATCTTTTTAATAATGCTCATCAATGTACCCAGTATATTATCACAAATATTCTTCTCTATGTGCATTACATTCAAACTATGTCGCAACATGCAGGATGACCAAAACGGCAAGTCAAAAAAAAAAAACTACGCTTTGTCCAATTCAATTCTGCTACACCTCGTTTTCTCTTGTTCTTTCCCCGACCTTTGCCAAAATTGTTTGCTGCCACATGTACCAATTGTTCCAGTATCTCTTCCCCAGACAACTCATTAGGCGCAATTTGATCCTCTACTTGCCTATCAAACTTAGCGGATTCTGTTCAAAATGCATGATTTGTTGGTAGATAACGTCGATGACCCATGAAATACAACTTTTGAGAATATTTTAACCAATCACTAGTAGTTTCTTTATTATGTCGGACACGCTAACTTCTCTTTAGTACTCTAGCCGGAAAGATTCCTATATGTCGGAAAGTCATTTATTGTCCACATTACCGCAGCATGCATCTGAAAAGTTGTCGACGTCGATGCATCATAAGTTCTTACGCTCATTTCCCATAACTTTCAGCTCTTCAATCAACGGCTGTATATATACGTCAATATCATTCCAAGGTGATTTCGGGCTAAGGATAAGTAAAGTTAACAAAAAGTTGGGCACCTTCATGCACCTCCATGGTGGAAGGTTGTACGGCATCAACACTACAGGCCAAGTGCTATAACTTATACTCATATTCCCAAAAAGGTTGAATCTATTGGTTGTGAGTCCCAGACACACATTCCAACCTTCTATCCCAAACTCTGGATACTGATTATCGAAAGATTGTCACGCAAGTGAGTCAGCTAGGTGCCTCATAAATTCGTCATTATTAACTCTTTTCTCCTTGTGCCACTTCATATCGTGAGCTATTTTCTTACACATATATAATCTTTGCAACCTAGGTCTTAATGGAAAACATCGCAAGACTTTAACTGGCAGGCTTTTCTTACCCTTCCACCTCGACTCTCCACATACAGGACATGCTTGTTTCTCCTCGTTCTCCTTCCAAACATGCATGCAGGTATGGACTTATACTCAAACCCTAATTCCTTTCTCAATTGTTTCGCTTCATAAAAGTTTTTCGGCAATGCAGACCCTTCAGGAAGCACTTCGTTAAATAAGTCTAATACCATGTTTATTGCTTTGGTTGACATCCTACACAATAACTTAATGTGAAGCAACCGTACAATAAACGACATTTTGGAATGTTTTATACAGCCTGGATACAGCTCGCGCTTTGCATATTCCCACATTGCAGGAAAATTCTCAGAATCATTCCCTCGGCCACTTGAGGCATTGTCGTCGACCTCATTCATAAACATCCCAGCTCCAATATCACTCAACATCTCCTCCATCTCATCTCACTCATAATCATCATTCACATGCCGCGAATAATTCGGATGACCGAATAATCCATCCGTTGATTGTGCATACGGCTCATCATGCAATACCCATCGAGTATACCCCAAATCCATACCATCCACAAATATATGACTTTCAACTTCATCCAACCCTATTGCACACAAATTTTTACAACCTCAACATGGACACTTAATGTAACCACGACTATCAGCAGAGGCCTTTGCAAAATCAATAAAGGTTCTTACTCCACATGCATAGGGTATGTAATCCTTTCCAAGTCTATCACCTAGCCGCATCCAACTTTTATCTATATCTATAAACATCTAATTATTAGTAATACACAGTATACTATAATACACACTAGATAATTTAGGAATTAGTGTACACCTAAATATACACTAATTTCCAAACGGGTCTAAGGTTATTTATGCAATGTCATACAATATCTTAAAAAAACACTACAAACAAATTCTCAACCATGTTCATTGAATTAAAAACTACAAACAAATATTCACATGTGTTATATATTGTTAAACAATAGGTTAGATAGAATAATATACTTACACACTACCTTTCTTGTAAAGAATGATTGAGAATTACCTGAAAGAACATGCCTAACAAGAATATCTAATTACTTAACTGTCATAAACTATTTAACCTTAATAACCCTCAAGGCCGAATAGACTTTAAGAGTCAAGTAACTTGACAGACATTTCTTCAAGATAATTCTGAACCATTCTCTACAAGACGGGGAAGCTTATGAGCATATTTACAATATCTCTCTCTAGTTTAACAAAATAACACAACTATTGGCTCACTATATTTATTATAGATAAATACTATATATTTCTTTTATTATACTTAGGGATTCTTAATCTAATAAATTTTAATTGTTATTATATAATTATGTTATACTGTATAGTACTTATTTATATTACATTTACTAATACTATACTATATATTAGATTATAATTTGTATTAGGGATTCTTAATCTATAATATATTTTAATTGTTATTATATAATTATACTATATATTATAGTACTTATTTATTTCTTATTTACTAATACTATACTATATATTAGATTATAATTTGTATTAGGGATTCTTAATCTAATAAATTTTAATTGTTATTATATAATTATATTATACCATATAGTACTTATTTATATTATATTTACTAATATTATACTATATATTAGATTATAATTTGTATTAGGGATTCTTAATCTATAATGTATTTTAATTGTTATTATATAATTATACTATATATTATAGTACTTATTTATTTATTTCTTATTTACTAATACTATACTATATATTAGATTATAATTTGTATTAGGGATTCTTAATCTAAAATGTGATGACCCGCTTTTGAGTGTATTTTCGCTGAAATAATTGTTTTTATTTTAATTAATATACCAGTTATTTATTTTAATTTATTTGCGTTTTAAAATTGGTTTTTAATTTATTTGATGTTGTGTTTTATTTCTTTTAGATGTTTTGTGGTTTTTAATCCCTTTTCGGCGGTTTGTTTCGTTTTCCCGGAGTGAGGATTGGACCTCATTTCTTTTTACATCTTTTTCCTTTTTCTCTTTTTTTTCCTTTTTTCTTTTTCCCTTCTTTTCTTTTTCCTTTCTTTTTCTTTTTTCTTCTTTTTCTTTTTCCTCCTGCTTTCCCCTGCGTCGACCCCCCCGATCTCTCTCTCTTCTCTCTCCTCACCCACGGCCGGAATCTTCTTCAGCCCAGACCGCCTCCGTCCAGCCACCGTTTGGCTCACCGCCAGTCTCGTTCGAACCCCCTCCCTCCGGCGCACCTTCCCACCAAATATCTCCCCCTGCCAGCCGGCCGTTTGGCCGGAAATCCTCCTCAAAGCCCCACGGTTTTTCATCCGATCCGCCGCCGTCGCTCCACCTCCGGTCACCATTTCATCACCACTTCATCACCGGTCCCTTGCCGTCCTAACCCACCCATTTTCAGCCGCCAACGACCACCGGAACAGCTCCTACGAGCTTGATCTCTGATTTACATCTTCCGGCCTATTTCCGGCGTTTTCGCCGCCACCCACGGCCAACCACCACTTCCAATAGCTTCACAATCATCCCTAGACCATTCCTTATCAATTTCGTGTCCTAGTTTGTCCCCGTTCAAAAGTGGGTTTTTCACAACCCACGGCCATAGTGAATTTTCACTGTGACGTTGCTTTTCCAGCGCCGTTTGCAACGCCGCGTGTTTTCTAAAATTGCCATATAGCGCTGTAAGTATTTTCCAAACCCTATTGGGGTCGGATGGATGGAGGACGGAGTTACTTGTTTTATTGATATATGTTGGTTGGTTATCTTATTATGCATTGATATGGCATTTCATGGTGCATGCACGTGTGTTTTTGTTTATGTGTGAAAAGCCTGTGTATTGGCGTAAGTGGTCTTACGGGTGCGTGTGTATCACGACCCCAAGCCGGGATGGGGTATTATCCCGGTGGAGCTCCTCTGGTCACTCGGGAGCAGAATAAACTGAGTGATGTCCCCTGAGTTGTCGCTAGACGACGGGAGCGGGGGCTAGGGGTTGCTTGGCTATGAACGCGCCGGGCGCGGAACCGAGCATCGCTCTACGCACCGACTCCGTGGCCCTTCGCTGGTGAGGGCTAGAGGATGCTTGGCTACGAACGTGCGGGGGCACGGAACTGGGCATCGCTCGTTAGGTGTCACATGCGTGGTGGTACTCTGCGGTGTGGCATTGGAGCCAGGGTGTGCGGATGACCCCTAGGGGAGGTCATGGTGCATACGGATAAAATGTGACTTTGGCGTGTTTTCCGGAAAGGATGTGTTTTTGGGCCAAATGGGTTTTTGGCGTGTGTGGAAACTGTGTCTTTGGGTTTTGTGCATTGGGCATGTTTCATGCATATTGTTTGAGTTCTATGTGTTTTATGTGGTAGTGTTTGGGTTTTACTTACCTGCGGTACCATTTTTGGTTCCGTAGCTTTTGGTGCAGAGTTAGAGGACGAAGAGGAGGAGGCTGAGCCCGAGGATGCGGCTCTGCCGGGTTGCTGATGCTATGTGTTATATTTGTTTAAAACTGTATTTGTGTTTCTTGTAATATTTTATCTATGTACGTTTTAAACAGCTTGTATTACGTTAAGAAAAATTCTGGTACTTAGTTATGACTTTCGTTATCCGCTGCGTGTTTCTTCGTGCACATATATTGCTTTTGCAGACACTTGGCACCCGTCGATGGGATGGTCACCCGGGTTGTCACCATCCGGACGTCTTGATTTCTCCGTGTTCGGGCGTGGGGATTTGGGGGCGTCACAGGTGGTATCAGAGCAGTTTGGCTCTGGGTAAAACCACATGTCCCGTAGGCAGTACCAGAATGCTTTTTAAAGTTGTGTTTTGAAAATTATGTTAAGTACAGTTGTTTTATTTGTTTGAGCTTGTTTGTTTGTTTGTATTTATTTGGTTATGTTTTTGCAAGCTGGTTTCTTTTGTTTCTTGCTGTGTGGTGTTGGTTTTGTTTTTGTTGGTTTTATGATGGTTTTATTTGTTTTCTTAAAGGGGGTCAAGTGTGGTGTTGTGGCAGGAACATGGGGAGACCAAGGAAATCTACCCAGGAACCACGGGACAATACCTCCAGGGATGACTCCCTAGCCGAAGCAATACGGCAGATGACAGAATTTATGCAGCAGAGTGTGAGGTCTCAACAGACAGGGCCTTGGCCACAACAAGGACCTTGGCCACAACAAGGGGGTCCTTGGCCACCATCAGGAGGGCCTTGTCCACCATCAGGAGGGCCTTATCCACCGTCAGGAGAGCCTTGTCCGCAACAAGGAGGGTATTGGCCACAACCAGGAGGTCCTTGGCCATATCAGGGAGGGCCTTGGATGTATCCAGGAGGGTCCAGTAGCATGGTGCAAGCCGGATGCACCTATGAGCGCTTCCTGGTGCATAGGACTTCACACTTCACTGGAAATGAGGATCCACTTCAGGCTGGAAAATGGATCAAAGATCTGGAGAAAACTTTTGAGGTGTGTGGATGCACTGAGGCACAGCAAGTACTCTACGCCAGCTATCTCTTGCAAGGTACCGCTTCTGATTGGTGGGATACCAAGAGGGTGCTGCTGGCATCTGAACTGGGATCTTTCGCTGTGGTGACCTGGCAGCATTTCAAGAAGGAGTTCAATGACCGCTTCTTTCCCGCATCGGTAAGGAAGCAAAAGGCAAGAGAGTTCTCCAATCTGGTCCAAGGGGGCGCGACAGTGGAACAGTACGCCCGGAGGTTCATAGAACTTGAGCGATTTGCTCCTCACCTTGTCGCCACTGAGGAGATGCAAGCAGATCGTTTCCAGGAGGGGCTACGTCATGACATACGCCGTATGGTGGTCAGCCATCGGATATCCACTTTTCAGGAATTAGTGGATGTGGCTACCCTTGTGGAGCGGGAAAATAATCTGAGTGTGGGTTCCCCTCCAGGGCATAAGAGGCGGAGTTTTTCTGGTGAAGGAAGCAGCTCGGGTTCGCCCCAGAAGTTTGTTCAGCGGACCGGAACTCGACCTCCAACGTCCTCAGGTGTTCGTATGGGAGGACGGGTGCCTATTTGTGGAGCTTGTAATAGAGCTCATGAGGGCGAGTGTCAGATGAGTAGCGGACCCCAGTGTTACCGGTGCGGCCAAGTGGGACATATCGCTCGGGATTGCTCCGTCAGAGTTCAAGAAAGCCGTGGAGGTAGACACGGTGGAAGAACCAACCCGAGACAAGCAGTGCAAGCCCGGGTTTACGCTGTCACACCCGGAGAGGTGGATGATGAGGCACCAGCGACCCATGATGCTGGAGTAATTACAGGTATGGTTTAATTTAATCTTAAGTTGGATTTAATTTTTGGTGTTTGTGGTTTATTCTTTGCTTTTTGGATTTCATGGGTTGATGTGTTTGGTTCAGGAAGAGTCTGTTTGTATGAGTTTTATGCTTGTACTTTGTTTGATTCTGGTGCTTCACGGTCGTTTGTATCTTCCACGTTTGCTCGGGTGTGTAATTTGGTCACGGAACCGTTGCCGAAGTCTATGGTAGTGGCTCTACCCGATGGTGAGATGGTGTGGTGTTCCAAGGTTGCTTTGGGATGCCCGTTAAACTTTGAGGGAAGGTTCTTGGATGCGGATTTGGTGGTGTTCAAGCTGTTGGGCTTCGATATTATCCTCGGGATGGATTGGCTATACCGATATTCTGCGAGTATTAATTGCAGAAGTCGGATAATTAGCTTTCAGCTTCCAGATGGTGATTGTCTGGAATTTGTGGGGAGTAGATTAAAAGAAAAACCGATAATTATATCGGCAATTCAGGCAAGACGAGAGATTGCATGGGGAGCGGATGCATTCTTGGTGCAGATGGTGTCCACGCCGTCTGAGAAGAAATCTTTGGCAGACATTCCAGTTGTGGAAGAGTTCCCCGATGTGTTTGTGGATGACTTGCCCGAACTACCCCCTGTTCGGGAGATGGAGTTTGTTATAGACTTGGAACCTGGAGCGGCTCCTGTGCATAAAGCTCCTTATCGCATGGCACCGGCTGAATTGAAAGAGTTGAAGACTCAGTTGCAAGAACTGGTAGAGAAGGGATTTATTCAGCCTAGTACGTCGCCGTGGGGTGCACCAGTTTTATTTGTTAAAAAGAAAGATGGAACCCTCCGTATGTGCATTGATTATCGGGAATTGAACAAGGTGACCATCAAAAATAAATATCCTCTCCCGCGGATAGATGATTTGTTTGACCAGCTTCAAGGAGCAGCCGTGTTCTCTAAGATTGATCTGAGGTCGGGATACTACCAGTTGAGAATCAGAGACCAGGATGTGCCTAAAACTGCTTTCAGGTCGAGGTATGGGCATTATGAATTCAAGGTGATGCCGTTTGGGTTAGCTAATGCCCCTGCAGCGTTCATGGATTTAATGAATCGAGTGTTTCGACCTTATCTGGATTCCTTTGTGGTAGTATTTATTGATGATATACTGATTTATTCCCGAGATGTTGAAGAGCATGTGTATCATCTTAGTCTGGTACTTGAGAGATTGAGAGAACACCAGCTATACGCCAAGCTCAGTAAGTGTGAATTCTGGTTGGAAGAAGTTAAATTTCTTGGGCATGTAACTTCCCGGGGCGGAGTGGCAGTTGATCCTAGTAAGGTAGAAGCCATATTGTCATGGCAGCGCCCGACAACAGTGCGTGAGGTCAGGAGTTTCTTGGGGCTCGCTGGTTACTACCGAAGATTTGTAGAGGGTTTTGCTCGCCTATCCGGACCTATCATAGCTTTGACTCGAAATAATACAGAATTTGTTTGGTCACAGAAATGTGAGAGAAGCTTCCAGAAATTAAAGAATAGGTTGACAACAGCACCAGTGTTAGCACTCCCAGAACCGCATAAGCCATTCGTAGTCTTCAGTGATGCGTCTAAGTTTAGTTTGGGTTGTGTCCTTATGCAGGAAGGACGGGTTGTAGCCTATGCATCTCGTCAGCTAAAGGACCATGAAAAGAACTATCCGACGCACGATCTAGAATTGGCTGCGATTGTTTTTGCCCTTAAGATCTGGCGGCACTTCTTGTATGGGGAAGCTTGCGAGGTATTTACTGATCACAAGAGTTTGAAGCATTTGTTTTCCCAGAAAAATCTGAATATGAGGCAGAGGCGATGGCTGGAGCTAATCAGTGACTATCAGTGTGAGATCAAGTACCATCCGGGGAAGGCTAATATAGTTGCTGATGCTTTGAGCCGGAAGTCACATTTGGAAGATGAAGCCGAGCCGTCAGAATTGGAGTCGTTGCTTTGTGGGATGAGAAGGCTCCTTATAGAGAGTTCACAGCAAGTAGAGATTTTGTCTTCAGTTCTTGATATTCGGGTAACTGATTTTGAAGAATTGAAAACTCTCCAAAGAAAGGATCCGAAGCTGCTGAACATCAGGAAGAGAGTCAGAAAATCTCGAGGGCCATTGCACTATAACATGGATAGTGATGGGATACTTCGGTTCCGAGATCGCAGAGTGGTCCCAAAGGACTCAGATTTCAAAGAACGGATCATGGCGGAAGCTCATGCGGCTCCGTATTCAGTTCATCCCGGCAGTACAAAGATGTATCGAGACTTGAAGAAAAATTACTGGTGGGATGGAATGAAGAAAGACGTTGCCTTATATGTGGAGAAATGCCACACGTGCCGTCAGGTAAAGGCCGAGCATCAGAGACCTGCAGGTATGCTCCAACCCCTCCCTATTCCTGAGTGGAAGTGGGATGACATCACGATGGACTTCGTAGTGGGTTTGCCGAGAACGCCTAGTGGGAAGAATTCTGTTTGGGTGATTGTGGACCGGTTAACGAAGAGTGCTCATTTTCAGCCTGTTAATAACACCGACTCTTTGGGTAAGTTGACCCGTTTGTATGTCAAAGAGATAGTGCGCCTACACGGCGTACCAAAGAGTATAGTGTCGGATCGAGATCCGAGGTTTACGTCGCAGTTCTGGAAAAGTTTGCAGGCAGCTTTGGGTACTAAGTTGAAGTTCAGTACTGCTTATCACCCGCAAACAGACGGCCAGTCAGAGCGCACCATTCAGACCCTGGAAGATATGTTGCGAGCATGTGTCATGGAATTCCAAGGAAGTTGGGAAAACCATTTGCCGCTCATTGAGTTTGCTTACAATAACAGCTTCCATGCGACCATTCAGATGGCTCCCTATGAAGCTCTTTATGGGAGAAAGTGCAGGTCGCCCTTGTGTTGGGATGAAGTTGGGGAGAGTAGGATAATTGGACCCGAAATAATTCAAGAGATGCAAAGCCAAGTCCGGATCATCAGAGATAAAATGGCGGCAGCTCAGAGTCGCCAGAAGAGTTACGCTGATACCAGGAGGAGAGAGTTGTCGTTTGAAGTTGGTGATTGGGTTTACCTTAAAGTCTCTCTCATGAGAGGTGTTAAGCGTTTTGGTAAGAAGAGGAAGCTAGATCCGAGGTACGTCGGCCCTTTTCAGATTCTGGAGAGAGTAGGGTCCGTCGCCTATAGAGTTGCTTTGCCAGATTATTTTAGGGATGTTCATGATGTCTTCCACGTATCATCCCTGAAGAAGAGCTTTGGACAGCAAGAACCACGCTTCGTCGACCCAGCGGGTATTCATTTGCAACTGGATCTCACCTATGAAGTTGTTCCGTCGCAGATTTTAGATTGGAAGGAGCAACAGTTGAGGTCCAAGACGATACCTTTAGTTAAAGTGGCTTGGGGAGATCCGTTAGCTCAAGACTTCTCTTGGGAGGAGCAGCGGATATGAGGGAGCAGTACCCGTATTTGTTCGAATAAGGAAGGTATGTATCTTAATCTTGATCACAGATAGTTTATGTGCTTTCTTGTGGCTTGCTTTAAGTTGGTGGTTGATTTGCAATTTCGAGGACGAAATTGTTTTTAAGGAGGGGAGGATGTGATGACCCGCTTTTGAGTGTATTTTCGCTGAAATAATTGTTTTTATTTTAATTAATATACCAGTTATTTATTTTAATTTATTTGCATTTTAAAATTAGTTTTTAATTTATTTGATGTTGTGTTTTATTTCTTTTAGATGTTTTGTGGTTTTTAATCCCTTTTCGGCGGTTTGTTTTGTTTTCCCGAAGTGAGGATTGGACCTCATTTCTTTTTACATCTTTTTCCTTTTTCTCTTTTTTTTCCTTTTTTCTTTTTCCGTTCTTTTCTTTTTCCTTTCTTTTTCTTTTTTCTTCTTTTTCTTTTTCCTCCTGCTTTCCCAGGCGTCGACCCCCCCCGATCTCTCTCTCTTCTCTCTCCTCACCCACGGCCGGAATCTTCTTCAGCCCAGACCGCCGCCGTCCGGCCACCGTTTGGCTCACCGCCGGTCTCGTTCGAACCCCCTCCCTCCGGCGCACCTTCCCACCAAATATCTCCCCCTGCCGGCCGGCCGTTTGGCCGGAAATCCTCCTCAAAGCCCCACGATTTTTCGTCCGATCTGCCGCCGTCGCTCCACCTCCGGCCACCATTTCTTCACCACTTCATCACCGGTCCCTTGTCATCCTAACCCACCCATTTTCGGCCTCCAACGACCACCGGAACAGCTCCTACGAGCTTGATCTCCGATTTGCGTCTTCCGGCCTATTTCTGGCGTTTTCGCCGCCACCCACGGCCAACCACCACTTCCAATAGCTTCACAATCATCCCTAGAACATTCCCTATCAATTTCGTGTCCTAGTTTGTCCCCGTTCAAAAGTGAGTTTTTCACAACCCACGGCCACAGTGAATTTTCACTGTGACGTTGCTTTTCCGGCGCCGTTTGCAACGCTGCGTGTTTTCTAAAATTGCCATATAGCGCTGTAAGTATTTTTCAAACCCTATTTTCAGATTTAAATATATATTGCTCTTTCTATTAATTAATCTGCTAGTTGGTTGATTCCGGACTGAGTCCGAGGAGTTCGGGGGTCGGATGGATGGAGGACGGAGTTACTTGTTTTATTGATTTATGTTGGTTGGTTATCTTATTATGCATTGATATGGAATTTCATGGTGCATGCACGTGTGTTTTTGTTTATGTGTGAAAAGCCTGTGTATTGGCGTAAGTGGTCTTACGGGTGCGTGTGTATCACGACCCCAAGCCGGGATGGGGTATTATCCCGGTGGAGCTCTTCTGGTCACTCGGGAGCGGAATAAACTGAGTGATGTCCCCTGAATTGTCGCTAGACGACGGGAGCGGGGGCTAGGGGTTGCTTGGCTACGAACGCGCCGGGCGCGGAACCGAGCATCGCTCTACGCACCGACTCCGTGGCCCTTCGCTGGTGAGGGCTAGAGGATGCTTGGCTACGAACGTGCGGGGCACGGAACTGGGCATCGCTCGTTAGGTGTCACATGCGTGGTGGTACTCTGCGGTGTGGCACTGGAACCAGGGTGTGCGGATGACCCCTAGGGGAGGTCATGGTGCATACGGATAAAATGTAACTTTGGCGTGTTTTCCGGAAAGGATGTGTTTTTGGGCCAAATGGGTTTTTGGCGTGTGTGGAAACTGTGTCTTTGGGTTTTGTGCATTGGGCATGTTTCATGCATATTGTTTGAGTTCTATGTGTTTTATGTGGTAGTGTTTGGGTTTTACTTACCTGCGGTACCATTTTTGGTTCCGTAGCTTTTGGTGCAGAGTTAGAGGACGAAGAGGAGGAGGCTGAGCCCGAGGATGCGGCTCCGTCGGGTTGCTGATGCTATGTGTTATATTTGTTTAAAACTGTATTTGTGTTTCTTGTAATATTTTATCTATGTACGTTTTAAACAGCTTGTATTACGTTAAGAAAGATTCTGGTACTTAGTTATGACTTTCATTATCCGCTGCGTGTTTCTTCGTGCACATATGTTGCTTTTGCACACACTTGGCACCCGTCGATGGGATGGTCACCCGAGTTGTCACCATCTGGACGTCTCGATTTCCCCGTGTTCGGGCGTGGGGATTTGGGGGCGTCACATAATAAATTTTAATTGTTATTATATAATTATATTATACTATATAGTACTCATTTATATTATATTTACTAATACTATACTATATATTAGATTATAATTTGTATTAGGGATTCTTAATCTAAAAAATCTTAATGTTATTATATAATTTCAAATATAATAAATATATTGCATATATTGCACAACAAATAATCACACTATATAAATGCTATAATATATATAAATTCTTTAATCACACATATTACACAATAAACAATCCTTCACACATATTACACAAATAATCCACAATAAACAATCCTTCAAAAAATTCACAACAAACAATCCTTCAACAAAATTAACAACAAAATTTAACAATAGAGTTTAGTATAATATATCTTGTGCGCACAATATCCTCCTCTTGCAAATCACAAGTTTTCAACAATCCTTCAAAAACTTCACAAAACAAGGTAGTTAAATATATATAAAACAAATTGACAAATATAATATAAATTGTAAATACATTTACAGTTAAAAAATTTACCTTACTTTCTCCTTTGGAAGGAAAAAAATTGACACAAAAAAATAAACACAAAATCTCTCCCTAACTCAATCTAACTCACTCTCACTCTAACTCTCTCTCTCTCCTCTCTCACTCTAAGCCTCCTCTTTTTCCTCTCTCTCTCTCTAAAACTATGTCTCCTTCTCTCTCAATTCACACACTGGATGAAGTAGAATGGTTCCACTTTCCCGTGAGTGAAAGTTTTATTTTCTGCTTCTAATACAATAAACGTTAATGAACGTCCGAATGTTTCACTCTCTTGCTAATGTAACTAATTTTACGTTCGAACACTAAGTTATCCCACCCAGATTCTGAACAATACGTTCGAACGTATGTACAATCCTGCCCACCGCTTCAATTTAACATTCGAACGTAAAAACAAAACGTTCAAATGTTTTAGGGTTCCACCTTAAAGCAAGAAAAATCCCGCCCATTTTTCTAATACGTTCGAACGTATAACATGTATGTTCGAACGTATTGGGACAAAAATATATATATTATTATATATAATAATATATAATTTCATGTAAACTCAATTTTCATTGATTAAATGAAAAAATAATCTTCATTAATTGTATATTATATATCATTTATATATATATAGTTGATATATATATATTATAAGATATATATTCATAATATAGTAGTATATTATACTACTATAGTCTATATATATTATATATATATAGTAGTATATATATTATATATTATATGTCCATATTATATAAATATGGACATATTATATTATACTACTATATATTAATACTATTATACAAACAAATATGATATATATATTAATAGTATAATATATACTATATTATATAATATATAATACATACTATAGTAGTCTTATATAATATATACTATAGTAGATCATATAATATACTACTATAGTCTATATATAGTACATATACTATATACTACTATAGTAAATGTAATATATATACTATATATACTAGTATATATATTTATACTATTATATATACACTATATTTATACACTATATTATATATTAGTAACTATACTATATATATACTATATTATATATTATAGTACTCTAATATAATATACTACTATAGTATATTATATTAGTAATAATATAGTTATAATATATATACTATAATATATACTATATATTATAATATTATATAAACTATACTATACTATAGGTATTATATATTAGTACTATTATATATAATATATATTAATATATACGTATTATATAGAATATATATTTTATAGTTATCATAATACATAATATATTATATATTATAATATATATAATTATATAAAAAATAAAAATTTACTGGATATGTTCGAATGTTTAATAAACGTTTGAACGTATGTATATATACGTTCGAACATTAACTATATATAAAGTCTTCCCCAACGGCAGCGAAAGACTCATTTCATCCAAAAATAATCCGAATGTTGTTCTCTCCGCCATGCACGCCGCCGCATCCACCGTTATATGCCACCACAACTGCCACTAAAAGGTAATGTGCCCTCCCCGTCTCATATAGTGTGACACCCAGTTTTTACGTGTATTTTCACTGAAGGAATATTTTAATTTAATTAATATAATAGTTCCTTTATTTTAAATTATCAGACTTTAATTGGATTTTAATTGCTGTTGAATTTAAATTGCTGTTTAATTTATTTTAGCTTGTCTTTGGATTTAAAATTAAATAGTTTGCTTTTACTAGTTAATTATTATATTTTAGCTTTACGTTGTGTTTAAAATATTTTCTTATTTTTAAATATTTTTATTACTTTTAAACTTATTTTCGTTGGATCAGTTGTTGGACTCCAGAGGTGAGGATTGGACCTCATTTCTTTTCCTCTCTTTTTCTTTTTCCCTTTTCCTTTTCTTTTTCTTCTTTTCTTTCTTTTTCTTCTTCTTTTTCTTCTCGTTTTCCCCCTCTCCCCGTGCACAGCAGCAGCTCTCCTTTCCTTACCGTTGCTGCCACTTCAGCAGCCTGGTGCGCCGCCGTCCGGCGGCTGTGTTGTACACCACCCCCACCATTCTCTTCCCCTCCTACCAGAGATCATCCCCACCAATTTTCAGAGCCATCGGATCAGCCGTTAGCCGCCACGAGCCCCTGGAAGTCACGGCACCTGCCTGTTTTTCTCCCCTGTCGCCGATTGCTTTCGCAGCCCAAAACTGCCGTTCACTGGCGGCGTGGCCTACACCACCCACCCAGTTTTCTTCCCCTCTCACCGGTGAACATCCCCACCAAGTTTCACCTCCATCCGAGCCACCGTTAGCCACCACGAGTTCTTCCAAGCCATACGGTTTTTCACCGATTCCGGCAGCATCGCACCACCTCCGGCCACCATCTCTTCACAGCTTCTTCCTCTACCTCTTTCCAACCTAACCCACCCATTTCCGGCCTCGATCCATTGTCGGAGCAGCTCCTACGAGCTCAACTCCGTTCAGCCCCTTTTTGGCCTTTGACCGCCATTTCCACCACCACCCACGGCCAAAACTCGTTTCCTTTAACTTCATAAATATCTCAAGACCATTCGCTATCAATTTTGTGCCTTGGTTTGTCCCCGTTCGAAAGTGGGTAATTTATTACCCACGGCCACCGTGTAAATTACACTGTTACGTTGCTTTTCCTCCGCCGTTTACAACGCCGCGAGCTTTCTAAAAATACCGTATAGCGCTGTAAGTATTTTTCAAACTCTACTTTTAGATTTAAATATATTTTTCTCATTCAATAAATATTTATCTGTTGGTTGGCTGATTCCGGACTGAGTTCGGGGGTTGGATGGATGGAGGACGGAGTTGCTTGTTTTATTGATTTATGGTTGGTTGATCATTTTGTGCATTGATATCGCATTTACATGGTGCATGCACATGCGTTTTAATTAAATTGAGAAAATCTTGTTTTATTGGCGTAAGTGGATTTTCGGGTGCGTGTGTATCACGACCCCAAGCCGGGATGAGGTATTATCCTGGTGGAGCTCCTCTGGTCACTCGGGAGCGTAATAAACTGAGTGACGTCCCCAGAGTTGTCGCTGGGCGACGACGGGAGCAGGGGCTAAGGGATGCTTGGCTACGAACGCGCCGAGCACGGAATCGGTATCGCTCTACACATCGACTCCGTGGCCCTTCGCTGGCGAGGGCTAGAGGATGCTTGGCTATGAACGCGCAGGGCGTGGAACTGGGCATCGCTCGTTTAGGTGTCACATGCGTGATCGTTACCTGCGGTGTGACATTAGAGCCAGGGTGTGCGGATGACCCCTAGGGGAGGTCATGGTGCATACAGATTAATGGGTTAATGATTTGAGTTTGATATAGGCCAAATGTGACTTTTGGCATGATATTTGGAAAGGTTATGTTTTTGGGCCAAATGAGATTTTTGGCGTGCGTGAAAAAAATATGATTTTATGGGTTTTGTGCATTGGCATCCTTTCATGCATATTGTTTGAGTTTTATATGTTTTTATCTGGTACTACTTGGATTTTACTTGCCTGCGGCACCATTTTTGGTTCCGTAAATTTTGGTGCAAGGTTCGAGAATGAAGAGGAGGCTGAGCCCGAGGATGCGGCTCCGCCAAGGTTCCGAGTTAAAGTTGAAGCTTTGTTGTTTGGTTTAAAACTATATTTGTGTTTTGTAATATTTTATTACGTATGTTTTAAACAGTTTTATTTTAAACTAATAAAAATTCTGGTACTTAGTTATTGACTTTGCTATCCTGTGTGTTTCTCGTGCACATTCGTTGCTTATACACACACTTGGCACACGTCGATAGGGTGGTGACCCGTGATGTCATCATCCGGACGTCTCGATTTTTCCGTATCCGTGCGTGGGGATTTGGGGGCGTCACATATAGAGACTTTCAGTTTTATCGATGGATTTCAAAAATTCGAAACCCACCAAGGCTGCATTTTCTTTTTTATTTTCCGGCCACCATTGGTTGTTAAACAGTAAACAATCACCGTAGAAACATTCCCCATAGCCTATAGAGTAGTTTTATTGTTTCTTTTTCTTCGAAATGCACATTTTGAAGCTTTCAGGAATGGCACTCAGCTATTCTGTCTCATAACGTTCAGATGTTAAAAAGCAACGTCCGAACGTGTGACTTTATAGTTTATTTACTTATGAAAATTACGTTATAACGTGCGAACGTAAATGTTAACATTCAAACGTTTTTATCCAACGTTTTTAGAGGACGTTGGATAAAACGGTCAAACATAAACTGTTCGTATTCTTCCGTTAGCAAATTTGTCCGAACGTGTGACGTTTGAAATTCATTACATCCAAACATTACATCTTAATGTTTGGACGTAATCAAGTGAATTTAATATATGTACTATCGAACCTTTAAAGATGACGTTGGATAATACATTCGCACGTTAATAAAATATTCAAACGTATGTATAAGACGTTTGGCTCAGATTTACGTTAGAATTTTATCTGAATACATTCGAACGTTTGTTCGAAGTTAGATTCGGATGTAAATTTACATTCGGACGTAAATTTGTTATATTAGTTTGAGTATCATCATTCGAATGGTAATGGTTTACATTCGACTATCTTAATGTACGTTCGAACGTAAAATCATTGTACATTCGAACGTAATTTGATTCTAATTATCATAATTTTATAGTTCGAACGTCAATTGAGTAACGTTCGAACGTATCTCCATTTAATTTAATTTCTATTTCTCGTCTTATTATTATTATTTTGGGTATTTAAATAGTGAAATTTTTTAATATATTTACTGTCAAAATTATGTAAATTTATAATGATGATATTTTAATTGTGTATAATCCATATATGTTGTAATATGTATATAAATGTAAATTTAGGAATTTTTTTTATATATTTTAACTTGTATTTTTTTTTTCCTCAGGATATGGCTCACTTTATGACAACCAGGAAACGAAGGAGGGATGAAGGCAATCTGGACACTACTCGGCTGGGAGCACGAACTGTTATGGGTGAACGAGAAATTCTTATTAATCAGTTCGACGAGCTCAGATGGGAGCGAAAGACGCTCAGAGACATCTTCGTCACAAGAGGCTAGGACTCAATTTGCACATTGAGGGGAAAGATTTACCTATCAATGGTTTGGGAGTTTTACATTGGGATGGCGGTTATGCCTAATGATGCATCATCCCATACCCTCACTGTACGTGGTGTACAGTTTGAGTTCTCGGCGAATGTTATTACCAAGTTACTTCAAATTCCGCGGATACTCCCTGAGGCGATAGCTGCTCAACCTTATGACACAACAGCTGCATTTGCTCCTGGCACCTTTGAGGCAGATCCAGCCACTTCTGCTTCATCTACGGGCCTTGTTGACACTATGCCGTGTGAATAGGGAGATCGGCCCGAGGGCAAGGATCTTGCTCCTGAGGTTGGTGATGACGAGCGGGATCAGGATTTCTACATCCTCACTAGCACAGACCGTACGAAGCTGGATAGGCTGAACTCCTTCAGCCAAAATCAGCTGCTGCCTTTTTTCGCATGTTGCAAATTTTTGTTGCAACAAATGTAGACCCTGTGACACATAAGACCACATTCAGTCGGGCTCGCGCACAGTTCCTTATTCTCTTGGCACATGGAGATCCCATTGACTTGCCACTCGTTATATTTGAGCGGATCCGTTACGAGGCCAGCATTGTTACAACGGATAATCTCTAGTATGGAGTCATCATCAGCCGCTTATTACAAGCCCAGGGAGTGCCACTCCAAGCGGAGGAGATGATACTAAACTAGATGAGCCCCATCGATATGACCACACACCGTCGGAGCATTGCACAGGGGAGAGGCTCAGCTCAGCGTCATGCTACTCCTATATCAGATCTTGTTCCTCCGACCGAGGCTGGGGCTGGTGTTACTCCCCCATCTGCGAGTACTAGTCAGCAGCCGGCGACTGCATCTATAGGGGATGTGCGACCTACTTGGGTTGATGCAATGATGACAGATATGAAAGCGCATATAGACCGACAGATTGATAGACAGATTGCGCATATAGATCAAGCTGTCGCATATCTTGCACATCATGTAGATATGCTAAATAATAAGGTTGAGACATTGATAGAGGAGTTTCAATCTTTTGTAAACCAGCAGTTCTGAATGTTATTTGTAAAAATTAATCATATTTTGTTTTCTATTTTTGACATATGTAATGGACAATATTATTTAATGTATGTATTGTAGCTTAATTTATACTCTCAATTTTCTTTAATATTATGCAACCTTAATATTAAACAAATATATATTATGATTAATTTTTGCAAATTAACATATAACGTTTGAACTTTACAACTATACGAAAAACTTTGGCGCTAATAATTGTTACGTTCGCACATAATTACATATAACGTTCGAACATTGACGCTAAAAAATTTTACATTTGCACGTAAATATACATAACGTTCGAACGTTAAGGTGACGTGCAAACAAATTAACTAAAACATTCGAACGTCAAAATTTCTCCCCCAACATTTAGTGATAGTTCTCACAAACTATCACAGGAAAAGACTTTTAGTGAGGGTTTGGAGACTGTCACTAAATTTTTGTAGGTGAATTGGACTATCCACAGAGGTTGACCATTAAGGAGTTTTTTGATGTCCTCAATAGCCTACCCTCTCTACCCTTAAAAATTGCTCTTATGACAGTTTGAGCATCTCCTTTGAGCCACATTTGATAGGCCAAGATTAGCACACAACTCCATAGCCCTTCTCAAGACAATTGCTTCAGCAGTGCTACGTTGAAACATGCACTCCAATTTTGCACATAAAGACATCAGTATCTCCCCCACAGTGTCCCTTATAATAATTCTAATCCCAACTATCTTTGCTTTTAAATCTACCGCTGCATCCCAATTGACCTTCACTTTATGTTCTCCCAAATTTTGCTGCTTGCAAACACTCTTACCAAGATCGGCTTCACTCATATTATAAGCTTGTACAAACTTAGATAACTTCATTGTTGGGGGGATTTTTATTGGGGGGCCTTAGGCCCACGGGGGCCAACCCAAGCCCAACATCAAGCAGGTTCCTCATATTCTAGATAGTCTGAAATGGCCCAGCCCAAACCCACAAGAGCCTCTCAATAGCTTGAGAAAAATCCATGACCCATGTAAATTGGGCATAACTATCTGGGTCAAGATGGAACATTATAAGAGAAGCACGTGAAGCTAGACCGGAGGAAGGAGAAGGAAGCAGACCAAGAGGAAGGGACTAGACTCCAAAGCAATACTAGGAAACCACGCTGCATTTAAATGAGTTTACCAGATAACCACGCCACATTAAAGATGATATGGCCCAGAGAGCTCCAAGAGGACTTATCTTCTCCCAAGCCATAGGGTATGGCCTCCTGACTCTCCAAGCCGAGTATAAAAAGCCCCTTCAACTACCAGGTAAAGGATCAAATATTCCTGTTCAAACATTGGCACTCACTATCTTCTTGCTTCCTCACTACTTAGTAAGCTATTATTGACTTAGGCATTGGAGAATATCCGGGCCACCCCAGGGCCATCTTTCCCAATCCCTTCTTCGTTATTGCAAGTCCCGAAAATGAAATGCCCAGACCGTTGAGAGACCGGTCTAAGGGTGTACGAAACACATTGTTAACATTCATATTTAGTGGAAAATATATTTCTATATGTTATTCGAATCCTTATGAATCTAATTGTTTATATATGTAAGCTTTACGAATTAAGATATTAGTAAAAAGTCAAAATAATTCACTTGTCAAAACTTCTAGATAAATTTAAAATACACAATATAAATAATCTATTTTATCTAAATGAAGCAACTCGTGAATAAATTCAAACTCCCTTAAATATTAAACGAGGTGTTCATGAACATAAAATCTAACTCAATAAAAAGATTGAACTCGAATTGTGTTCGAATAAAAATTAAATGAACGAGACTTTAACCACCGATTACTTGCTTGAACTCAGCACGTTTACGCCCCTATAATATATGATATTGGACTGTATGTAATGGCTAGGTTGGAAACGTGCATAAGATTTTCCAAACATGACAGATCACTCGGGATTTGTGAAATAATCTGCCCTTTCCTTTTTCAAAAGTTATTATTTTATATATGAGAAATGATATTTGTAGTTGTGATTTGTGCAAGCGGTGTGCAGTCGTTTTGAAAAAAAAAAATTAATATAGGACCTACATAAAAAAAACTAACTTTTTAATCGTGGACCCCACTTTTTTTCAAAACGATTGTGCGGCGTTTGCAATTTCACAACTGTATGTAACATTACTCTTTATATATATATATATATATATAATTTGATTGTTATAATTTTCTTTATTCGGGAAGTGAAGATCTCCATCATGATCTCCAACATAAAACTAGGGATTTGTAAAATCTGATCCAAATTTTTAATACTCTTAAACTATACAAATTACAAGCACCTTAACTATTCATTGTTAAATTTTAAGAACAAATCCAAGATTCACCCATGGCCCCTACCTTCAAATGATTTCCAATAAAATATTATTAAAAGAAAGAAGACTTTATGTATGATCTATTTTTATTCTATACATTGTTTTTTTTTTTAAATAAATTCATGAAGAAAAATAAGAAAGAATCGAATCTTTCCAACTTTCATATGTATGTGAATAAATACTTCGCTGTCATAAAACAAATTAATTTTAAAAAAAGTAAAACACATTTGTAAAAGTACCAAGCTTATTCAAGAATTTAATTTTGAAATAGGGTGACTCTATAGCCACCACTGGCAGCTCCCACTAGTGCATTTTAAGTGGTTTATTTTTTCACATGCAGTCTTTTAATATTTTTAAATATTTTTTTTATAAAAATTCATAATATCCTTAAAAAATACTTTCTTAATCACAAATAAATAAATAAATCACAACAAGAGCCTCAAGCAGGATGCCTATCATTTTCCTTTGAAATAACAAGTGCATAAAATTCGAAAAAAAAAAATATTCAATCATATTAGTTGAACTTGATACTTATTTAGAAATAAGAACTATATATTTTGTTAATATTGCTCGAAATTGTATAATTTAATGGAACTTAACACAAAAATATCTTGTATTGCATGGCTCAAAATTTGCGGCAAAGTGACTCCTTAGAAAGAAAGCAAGAAAGTATATACGTGGTTGATCATATTAATTAGGAGGATCCTGCATAAAATTATTGATCATGGTAGGATAATCTGGCAGATGTCAAATGCCCAAATTGTCCTAAAAGTGGATACTATCTACTAACTAAGTGCATGTTTGTGATTGCGGTGAAAAATATAGCTGATAACTTTAGGACTTATAACTTATAACTTAAGTAATAAGTTCTACTATTAAAAAGTTATTTACTGTTTGGTAATCATATGTTTAAAGAACTTTCAAATATATTACATTTGTTTGGAAACAAATTAAAAAAGTATTTTCTGAGATAGAAATGACGATTATTTAAATTTTTAAAAATTATGATCATATTCTTAAAAATTTGAAAGTTGTAATTATCTTAAAGTTGTATGCATATTTTCATCCATTGACAGTTTTTTTAAAATTCGAATTACGTTCCGCATTATCCAGAAAAGTACTTTTGAGAAAATGATGCTTTTCCTCAAACGTACTTTTTAACTTATTTGAAATTAAAAGTGTTTTAATATGTAACACCCAAACGACCTAATTTTTTCATTAAAAAGTTTTTAACAGTATTTAAGCACTTTTTAAGACTCCTAACGCAACCCCTAACAGGCCCTAAGCCTGATGGCACACTCCTTCTATACCCATCAATGGACATTGGATAAAAGAAATTGTGACACCCCATATTTTTTTGTGATTTATTTAAATAATTATTTTATTTATTATTTTTATTGGTTTTTTTATTCTAAATTTATTATAGTTTTCGTTGTATTATTTGATAATTACTAAGCTGTGAGATTTATTTTAAAGTGCTTTTTCTTGATATTAATTATTGTTTATTGTTTAATTGAATTGTTTTATTGTTGGGTTTTATTATTTTATTTTATTAGTACTTAGTTGTAGTATTTTTATTTATCTTTTATCTATTTTATTGTATCCTTTTTATTTTGTGGGTCCTATTTTTGGTTTGGGCTTTGTCTGTTGGTTTTTTTTTTCTTTTTTTTTTTTTTTTTTTCTGTTTTAGGCCGTGATAGGGGAAATGGGCCCAACCCATGAGCAATGAATCCAAAGCCCCCTTCATCTTGAACAGCATCATTCAGCCAAGCCTTAGGGCTTCATCTCTTTGTTTTTCCTCTATTGTGCTAACTACTCCTTCACTGAAAAAAATTTCTGCTTCATCTGTGACCATTGTGCCGCAACTCCCATCTTCTTCCTTCCCTTCTCAGTTCTTTTTCTTTACCCTACTCTTGCGACGCCCACTTCTTCTTCTTCATTTTTCTGGTTTTCTTTTAATCTTCTCTGTTATTCCCCTGCTGTGAATCCATGATTCCCTCTCCCATCTTTGGGTTATTTCAGCCAATTTTTCTTCTCCACCTTTAGGCTGTGCCACTCCATAGCAATGGAAGAAAGCATTTTTTTTCCCTTTTCACCTTCTCCAAACCTCATGGGTTCAGTATATTTTTTTTAGCTATTTTTTTAGTTTGTTCAAAGATTGTTTCATCTTCCAAAGGGTTAAACCTTGAAGTGCCTTCGAGCTGCTCTCCATCCTCTCGACCATACAACCTTGAGCCTCCTCTAGCCACCACCTAGCCTAGCCGAACCTCCCATACCTTTTTTCCAGTTTGTAACCCGCAACCCTTCCCTTTGAAAACCATGGCCTGCGTAGGTCCAATCGAGGACACTATAGATTGATTCTTTGATCTTCCAGAATTTCCTTCGGCCATTGTAAGTAATTTTTCAAAGAATTTCTGGAGATTTAAATATGTTTTTACACTAACATGTTTATGCAGTCTGATTGGTTGTGATGGGCCTTGAGTCCGTGAAGTGTTGGGAAACTAAATGTAGTTGTTGTCAGATGTTGAGCCTTGATTGGAGGATGGGTTTACTCGTGGAGTTGGTTGGTGAAATTTATCACTTTATGACTGTGGTATAGATTATTTCATATGATGTGTGCTATGCCATGGCATCCAATATACTATCTGCCTGCATTTGCATCTTTATTTATTATGTTTTTTGGTGTTTTGTTTGTGATGTGTTTTGTTATGATGTGTCATGATTGAAACTAGGTTTTCATGTTAAGAAAGGATTTTGGGTGCATGCGTAATGAACGGATTGAAAGGAATGAAAAAAAATGATAAGGAAATATAGGGATGATGGTAAGCAGAAATGGTGGTAGAGTCACGCCTGTGATTCTTGCCTACGATGCTAGCTGTAGGGATGGTGGTAAACAAGAATGGTGGTAAGTTTCGATTGTGATTCCCACCTACAGCTTAAGTAGTAGGGATAGTAGTAAGAAGGAATATTAGTAAGTTTCACCTGTGATTCCCGCCTACAGTGCAAGAAGTAGGGATAGTAGTAAGTAATGATAGTTGTAAGTCCTGCCTATGATTCCCACCTGTAGTGATTGATAAATGGATTTTTAGCGTGTGTTGGAAAATGAGTCATTTTTGAAAAAAATGATGGTTTTGTTTTTGCACGTTTTACCATGTGGATGCATACACGTTGGTTATATTAATATGTTTTTATCTTTTGTATTGTTTGGTTGATTACTTATTGAGATTCATAATCTCATGTGATATTCCTACCCTACAGTTCTATTTTATGAAATCGTGAATTTTGTTGCAGAAGTTGACATTGAGCCAAAGGGATTGGCTTTGCCAAAGGAGTAACTTGTGGTCGCTTGTTGGCTATGGGATTTGTTCTCCTTTCTGGCTATTATATTTTCACTTTTACTTTATTTTGCTGGATAACTGTATAACTCTTTGAAGTGCTTTTATTTTAATGGTTCTATATATAAAAAATTATGGTACTTAGTTAACTATTTTATTCTCCGCTACGATTATTACTGTACACCTATGTACATGCTCACACACTAAGCACTTATCATTTGGAATGCTTGACCCATGTTGTCATCATCCCGATGTCACAAATCCCGCCTTTTCATACGTGGGAGTTGGGAGAGCCACAAGTGGTATCAGAGCAGTTCAGCTCTGAATAAAGCCACAGGTCCTGTAGGTGTAAGACCATAATCTTTTTTAAAGCTTTAATTCAAAATTATTTTATTCTATTATTATTTTATTTTATCGTATTTTATTTTGAGTTAAAAGTGGGGTTAAAGGTTATGCTATGGCAAGAAGATGGTATAACTGAAAAGGTTGATCGCTGAACCTAAGGATGATTTTCCGGGATGGGAACTAAGCCTTGGCTAGGGCGTTGAATTGGATGACAGAGTTCCTTCAACAGAACTTTTGACCGCTGCAAGGAGAGCATAATAGGGTGGTACAAGTCGGGTGCACCTATGAGCACTTTTTGACACATAGGACCTCTGCTTTCTCGGGTGAAGAGGATCCACTTCGAGCTAGGATGTGGATTGAAGATCTCGAAAGGACATTCAAAGTTTGTGGTTGCACGGAGGCCCAGAAGGTGCTGTATGGGAGTTATCTGCTGCAAGGTGAAGCAGACGCTTGGTGGAAGACCAAGCGGGAACTCTTAGAGATGGAGTTGGGATTGTTTGTAACTGTGTCTTGGCAGCATTTCAAAAAAGACTTCAACAACCGTTTTTTCCCTATTTGTGTGAGGCAACAGAAGGCGCAAGAATTCAATAATTTGGTTCAAGGAGCATTTACCATTGAGTAGTATTCTGGAACTTGACCACCTCATAGCCACCAAAGAGATGCGTGCCTAATGTTTTTAGCAAGGGTTGCACCATCAGATCCGCAAGTAGGTTACTTGCTTGCAAATCCAAAATTTTCAAAGGTTGGTCGAGGTTGCTACTATTGCAGAATGAAAAAATAGTTTTAAGGTAGGCTACTCTCCAAGTCATAAGAGGCGAGATTTTGCTGGAGAAGGGAGTAGTTTCGAGGTCGCCACAGAAGTTTGTATAGAGGATTGGGGCCTGATTGCAGGCAGCCTTCGGTTTGCGTCTGGGGTCCGAGTTCCAGTTTGCGGTAGATGTAATGGAGCCCACGAGGGCGAGTGTAGTCAGGGTGGGAACCATTGTTTTGGATGTGGCCAAACTAGACACTTTGCTCGTGAGTGTCCTAACCAAGCTTTGGGGAATCCTGGTGGCCAACGTGGTGGTAGGACCAAACAGAGTCAATTGGTGTAAGCTTGGGTTTATGCAGTGACTCCTGGTGATGTCGACGTTAAGGGTCCAGAGACTTAGGACACTGAAGTCATTACAGGTATGAGTCTAATCCAATCTTTCAGAATTGTTGTTTGGTGGATGATTTTTTTTTTTTTTTTTGTGCATTTCATTGATGAATATGATTGCATCAGGTAGAGTTCGCCGTATGATTTTTATGCTGGAACTTTATTTGACTCTGGGACATCTCAATCATTTGTGTCTGCCACTTCTGCACGGATGTGCAATCTAGTCATGGAGCCCTTACCACAATCTTTGGTAGTGACTCTCCCTAATGGCGAGATTGTGTGGTGCTCAAAAGTCGCATTAGGTTTTCCTTTGGATTTCAGTGGGAGAATACTTGAGGTGGACTTGATTGTGTTCAAGTTGCTTGGGTCGATATTATTCTTAGAATGTATTGGTTGCATTGAAATTTTGCAAGCATCAACTATCGAAGTAGGCTAATCAGTTTTCAACTCCCTGGAGGAGACTATTTAGAGTTTGTGGGAAGCAAGCAAGCTAAAGGCAACAATGGCAATCATATCTGCGATTCAAGCCAAGAGAGAGATAGCTTGTGGGGTGAATACCTTTTTGGTCCAAGTGGTGTCTACGCCATTTGAGAAGAAGTCCATTGTGGAAATCCCAATAGTGGAAGAATTCCCTAATGTGTTTGTGGATGATTTGCCTGGGTTGCCTCTAGTACGCAAGTTGGAGTTTACTATTAAGTTAGAACTTGGAGTGGTTCCTATGCACAAGGCTCCCTACCATATGGCACCAGCTAAGTTGAAGGAGTTGAAAACTCAGTTGCAAGAGTTGGTAGATAAGGGGTTTATTCAGCCTAGTACTTCGCCTTGGGGAGCACCGGTGTTATTTGTTAAGAAAAAGGATGGTACCCTTAGAATGTGTATTGATTACCAAGAGCTCAATAAGATGACTATCAAGAATAAGTACCCTCTCCCTCAGATCGATGATTTGTTTGATTAGCCTCAACAGGCAGCTACTTCCTCGAAAATTGATTTGAGGTTGGGATACTATCAAATGAGGATAAGAGATAAGGATGTACCCAAGGCTGCTTTTAGGTCGAGGTATGGACATTATGAGTTCAAAGTAATAGCTTTTGGACTAGCTAATGCCCTTGCAACATTTATGGATTTGATGAATCGGGTGTTCTGACCTTATCTGGATTCATTTGTGGTGGTATTCATCGACGACATTTTGATTTATTCTTAGGATTTGGAAGAGCATACTTATCACCTTCGTATAGTGTTGGGAAAATTGAGAGAACATTAGTTGTATGCAAAGCTCAACAAGTGTGAGTTTTGGTTGGAAGAAATCAGATTACTTGACATGTCATTTCCAGAGATGGTGTGGCCGTAGATCCTAGCAAGGTGGAAGCTATTTTGGCTTGGTCGCGCCCTTCATTTGTGTGTGAGATTCGGAGTTTCTTAGGACTTGCCAGGTATTATCGAAGATTTGTGGAAAGATTTTCTTAATTATCCAGACCTCTCACTCCCTTGACTAAGAAAAATACTGAGTTTGTTTAGACTATCTGGTGCAAGAAAAGTTTCCAAGATTTGAAGAAGAGTTTGACAACTACACCAATTTTGGCACTTCTTGAGCTACACAAGCCATTTGTGGTTTTCAACTATGCATCAAAGTTTGTGTTAGGATGCGTTATGCAGGAGGGGCGAGTTGTTGCTTATGCGTCCCGACAGTTGAAAGATCATGAGAGGAAATATCCCACGCATAACTTGGAACTTGTAGCTATAGTTTTTACCCTTAAGATTTGGCGACATTACTTGTATGGAGGACTCTGTGAAGTCTACACTGATCACAAGAGCTTGAAGTATCTATTCTCTTAGAAGAATCCCAATATGAGACAAAGGTGGTGGTTAGAGTTGATCAGCAACTATCAGTGCAAAATCAAGTATCATCCAAGGAAGGTGAATCTAGTTGAAGATGCATTGAGTCAGAAGTCTCATTTGGTGGATGAGGATAAGTCATCAAGGTTGGAGTCTCTCCTCAATGGGATGAGAAGACTTCTTATTCAGAACTCGCAGGAAGAAGAGTTGTTATCCTCTATTCTTGATGTCCAAGTGGTTGATTTTGAGGAATTGAAGACTCTCCAGAGAAGGGACCCGAAGTTATTATATATCAGGAAAAGAGTTAGGAAATCTAGAGGACCCATGCATTACAGTTTGGATAAAGATGGTATTCTTCAGTTTTAGAATCGTAGAGTAATTCCTCAGGATTCAAAGTTTAAGGAGAAAATTCTGGCAGAAGTTCATGCGGCCCCTTATTCTATTCTTCCTGGAAGCACAAAGATGTATTGAGACTTAAAGGGAAGCTTTTGGTAGGAAAGGATGAAAAGGACATTGTCGTGTTCGTCGAGAGATGTGGCATGTGCCGTCAAGTTAAAAGCTGAGCATCAGACGCCCACTGGTAAACTTCAACCTCTCTCTATTCCTAAGTGGAAGTGGGACGACATTACCATGAATCTTGTAGTGGTTTTGCCGAGGACTCCTAGCAGAAAGAACTCGATTCGGGTAATTATTGACCAATTGACCAAGAGTGCCCATTTCTTACCTGTCAATAATACCAATTCCTTTGGAAAGTTGACTTGGTTGTATGTTAAAGAGATAGTATGTTTGCATGGGATACCGAAGAGCATTGTGTCAAATCAGGACCCGAGGTTCACATCTCATTTTTGGAAGAGTTTTCAGATAGCTTTGGGTACTAAATTGAAGTTTAGTACTGCATATCATCATCAAACCGATGGCCAATCGGAATGCACTATTCAGACTCTCAAAGATATGATGTGGGCTTATGTCATAGAATTCTAGGGAAGTTGGGAGAATCATCTGCTACTTATAGAATTTGTTTACAACAACAGCTTTCATGCATCAATTCAGATGGCCTTATGTGAAGCTCTTTATGAGAGAAAGTGTAGATCACCATCGTGCTGGGATGAAGTCAGTGAGAGTAAATTAATTGGGCTTGAAATAATCTGAGAAATGAAAGATCAGGTTCGATTTATAAGGGACAAGATGGTGGCAACTCAGAGTCGTCAGAAAAATTATGCGGATACAAGGAGAAGGAACTGTCTTTTGAGGAAGGTGATTGGGTATACATCAAAGCCTCTCCCATGAGAGGTGTTAAAAGTTTTGGTAAGAAAGGAAAACTTAGTCCGAGGTGTCAGCCCTTTTTAGATTTTGGAGAAGGTTGGGCCTGTTGCTTATAGAGTTGCATTGCCTGATTATTTTGGGGACATTAATGATATTTTCCACATGTCATCACTAAAGAAGAGCTTTGGATGGCAAGAGCCGCTTTTTGTAGACCCAGAGCGCATTCAACTCCAGCCTGACTTTACTTATGAAGTCGCCCCAACACAGATTGTGCATTGGAAAGAGCAAAGGCTGAGATCCAAGTCAATAACTTTGGTGAAAGTGTCATGGGGAGATTTGTTAGCTCAGGATTTCTCTTGGGAGAGAGAGGTAGATATGAGAGAGCAATACCCATATTTGTTTGAGTGACACTAGCGGTATGTCTTCTTAAGCCTGCTCTTAGTCAGATCTTGTAACTTGCCTTAGCGTTAATGTTTGAGCTTGCCAATTTCAAGGACAAAATTTCCTTTCAAGGGGGGAGGATGTGATTCCCCGTATTTCTTGTGTTTTATTTAAATAATTTGATGAGATCGACTTAGGAAAAGTAAATCAACAATAAATTTTGACCCTTACATTGGATTGAGGTGATCTTACTGATGTTGGAAAATAGTTGTTTCACAAGTATCTTCAAATTTCAACATTTATAGAGCCAAAATAGTTTGACAATGCCACAACTGAAAAACTAGACATAAAATTTGCATGACTGTTGGCTTGACCTTTGCTTCAAGAAAATCATGAGAATCACTCTTCACAACGGTTTGGCCTTTCTAAGTGGCCTACACAAATCATAAGTATATATAGAATAATATATACAACTTCTTGGGTCAGGAGAGAGACCAAATGTGTCGTATTCATTGTATTTATAAGAGAAAATCCTAAAGATCGATTCATTTGTGATAAAAGAACCGCCATCATATTAAACTCTTATTCAAGGGTTGTTGAATACATTGGTGTGGACATGCTCGTTGGCCAGAAGGACTTCTGGAGTTGCCTAGATGTAGAGATTGAATGGGATACTTTTGGTGTTGCAAGCTAAATTTAATTACTTCAAGGGTATTGTAAGTATTCTAAATTGGCTATTATTTAACTTAATTTCTATAGTAGATTTTAGTTAGCGAATTACACCCAGAGTGTTATTAGATTTTGAAGATGTTTTTCAAATAAATTTCTACTACGTTACCAATATTTATGATGAATATTTATGATTTTACACAATAAAACGATGTTCGTTTTCCAGATGATAGCTGTTCGAAAACATGTATTGATTTAGTAGAAGCCCTTATGAGTTGAAATTTGTGAAATCAATTGCCCTATTAGGCTCCTATGATTATTTAGGATTTTATGGTACAAAATTATTTTCGTCATTTTTGGAGTGAATAATAACAGTGTTAGCACTCATTACAGTCGTTTTTAAATCAGAGTGTAGATTGTCTAAATTAGTTTAGAGAAGTTTTATTTAGACACATAGCAAGATTTTAACCACACTTGGTGAATATTATAGGACATTTGGCAAGAAGATGAACCATGAGATGGAAATGAGAAGAAAAGAAAGGAAAACCAAGTATTCCGATTATACCACCTTAGCTAAACACTACTTCTATCCAGTCATTCATTTTTATGCCAAACCAAAGAAGATTTAAACCTTAGTGAAACCCCAAAAATTTGAGATCCAATTGAAACTCTAAATGTGATAATCCGCCTATTCCTTCTTTAAGTATGAGTCTCGTTTTACGTGCTGAGCCTCATTCTATGTGCTGAACCACAATGTCGTGTTCCAAAAGTTATCCAGTGGATTTTAAAGTAAGATAGATATTTTAAAACTTACGGATATTTTAAATATTCTAGAAATATTATATGTGATATTTCCAGTATTATTAAATAAACTTGTTTTTAAAGTAATACAATTATAATATTTTAATGAGCTCTAAAAATATTATAATTGTGGATAATTATTTAAATTAAATATTTTAAATCATTTTAAAATACAAAAAGATTTAACTTTACGTTGAAAATTCTAAATTAATTTAAATGGTTTTATCTTCTTTGAGTAATTAACAATACTTCATCATTTTAAATAATGATGAAAAAATATTATTTTATAAACTTTAGTTTATAAAATAATATTCTATCTTAATTCCTCTCAATATTTTATTTTAAACTTTAGTTTAAATAAAACACTTACGTGTTTTCATATTAGTGTTTAAACTCACCGTTAGATCATTTTAAAAATCCCGAATCGAATGACTTGGATCAAATATCCAAGCTCCTCTCTTTTCTTCCTCACTTTTCTCTTTTCGCTCTCTCTCTCTCTCTCTCTCTCTCTCTCTCTCTCTCTCTCTCTCTCTCTCTCTCTCTCCAGCATACACTACCAGCCCGACTCCTCTCTTTTTCTTTCTCTTCTCCATCGTGCTCCTCCTCCAGCTGGCGCCACCACCCACCACGACATCTCACCTCCACCACCGGCGTGTTCTTCCCTCACTGGAGAGCTCAACCCCACCAGTGGTTAGTTAAACCGGCAGCTCTCCCAATTCCTTTCTCCTTGTAACCAAATGGGTCTGAGAGCCTATTCCTCCTCCTAGTGCTGCCATACATGGCCAAAATGGCCACCGAGCACCACCAATGGCTTCACCACATCATGAGCTTTCTCTCCATGTTCTCCTTTCTCCTACCTCTCACTTTCTCCAATGGATCTCCATAACCATACGTTAGGTTGCACCATCATGCACGGCCACTCATGGCATCTTACCACCACCATCTTGTTCCTCTCACCACCACGACCTTCCCCAACCATTTCCATTACCAACGGAGCTATACACAGCTCCCACTCTCCCTCACTCTCCAAGGCACAAATTGCCCTACTTGTGGCCGATCTGCCACCATGAGCCACTGTCCAGCCACCACAGCTCCTCCACACCTCCCTCAAGCTCCTCCATGCCCAACCAAGCTCCTCTAGCTCTCTCTCTCAATTTCCTAGTTTAGACCTACATGGACCAAAACACCTCCAAGGACCAAAACACCTACATGAGGTCACCACTCTAGGACCACGACCAAACCCTTTCCCACTCAGATCCACAACGTAGCCACTCTCTGTAGCCCAAACAGCATGCATTGCTCGTTGCCCATCATGATCAAGACGTTAGAGGAATTGTACATGTCAATGATATAACCCTCTATCTCTCGTTATTTATGTAAATATGTTAGTTAGTTGATAGGTTGTAAACTGTGCTGTTAGTATTGTGGAGTTCACTGCATAGTTGTGAAGTGAAGTGTAGTTGTGAAGTGTTGGGCTTAACTGTGTAGTGTTATGGAATGTACTGTGAAGTATGGGTGTGAGCTGTGCCGTAGTTGTGATGTGGCACACTGTTGTGAAGGGAGTACGCATGGAGCATACTTCATGTAGTGCAACGACGACCATGTGACATGCGTGTAGTGACGTGTGGCGTAGAATGAAGAGACTACACATGGCATGTGCTCTGTGTTATATTGCAATACACCGTGTGATGTGCGTCGTAATAATAAGTGATGTAGTGAAAGGAGTATGCATGATGCATACTCCATGTTGTGTAGTGATGCACATGAGGCGTGCATCGTAGTGATGTGTGTTGTAGTGTGGATGGAAGAGAGTTTACGTGAGTGTACTCTGTGCTATGTCATGACACACCAGGCGACGTGTCATGAAGGGTTGGATGACGTGGCTGAGAAGCATAGAGTGTGTGAGCAGAGTCGAAAACTGTGTAACAGTGTCCCGAAATAGCTGTGATATAGTCTGAAGTCTGAGGTGACGGGTGTCGCCTTGTGGTTGACTTATGGTTGAAAGTATGTGTGAAGTGGTAGAAAAGTATCAGAGAGTGTAGCGGAAGCATGACGAGTGTCATGAAGTGACTCGGGATTGGGACTCAAACTACATGAAGTAACAGAGGTGCATTTGTGGATGCAGTTCTCTCGTCAAGTGTCGGGACGAACTTGTATAGGGCCGGGAAGTAGGATGAGTCCTATCAACCGAGTCTGAGCAAGTTGTTATCGGAGTATGGAGCTTGTTTATACAAGCGGGCATTCATTGGAATATAAGTTGGTCTTAGGTGATAAAAGGGATAAGATACATAAGCCTCTGGTTAGACACGTGTACCGAACAGGTTTACCATATGTAATGGATACTTTGTCCTCAGAATGATTACATGGTGTTTTAGCCCCAAAGTTGGTTTGAATTCATGTAGCCTGTATGGATGGGAATGAGGATTTAGTAGGGGCTAAGATGCATGAAAGTAGTGACGAGTATATAATCTAAGGTTGGAACGCATGACTCTGTCGATTAGAATCATGCGTCAGAATATGGAAATAGAAGAATGAGATGGAGGTCTTACTGTCTTAACCTGAAAGTGAATAACGAAGGTTCACTTTAAGGAATAAGATTCTAAAGGTTTTAGCATAGTAAATGGCACGTAAGAGCTCAGGAATTGATGGAAAGTGTTCCAAGGCATTGTTCTATTTTTAGTATAGTTGCTTATGCATTAGATAGATGATGATGTAAGGTTATGTGTATACACGTAAGTTGTCATCTGACACGCACACGAATAGACTGCATGGATTGAGTATGGCATGAAGTCCAGGTAAGTATTACGTTTGTACTCTTCTAGAACTTTCTTAAATAATAGAAGATGAAAACGAAAGCTTTTCTCTAAAAGGAAAATGAAACTTTTTCTCCACAAAGACACACTTTATGAAATAGAAAACAAAGCATAAGTTTTCCAGAATAAGTATGTAGTGGCCCTCCTTGGCAGCCCCTTTTCTCGCACCCAAAGTACGTATGTGTATGCATGTGAATGGATGTTATAAGTGATATGTATTGTATATATGTTCACAAAAGGAAACAAACTGAAGCTTTAAAAGATAAACGAAAAGAAAAAAAACTGCTTTTAAAATGAATTTTATGAAAAGAAAGAAAACTATTTTTTTAAATGGCTTTATGAACTGAAGAACTGTCAAAACCGTAAAGAACTATAAGAAAGGACTGTAAGAACTGTAAGAAAGGACTGTAAAGGACTAAAAAGGAAAAGAAATGATTGTAAAGGAATGAAGGGACTGAATGGATGATGTATGAAAATACGTAACGGCCACATGAACGAAAAAGGAAAGGTACCGAATGGACTGAACTGGGTAGATTGCAATGACGGGTAAGTAATAATGGTAGTGCACCTAGTGCTGCACCCTGACAGAATGGATTCCCAACCCGTGGCCATGGGCGGAATCAGGTCCAAAAGACCGCTAACCCTAGTACATGAGGCGTAATAGTATGCTACAGCCAATGAAAGTGATAAGAAAAGAATGTATGCATGTTAAGAAAGAATGCATATATGTATCTATGCATGAATGTATATAAGAAAAGATGTATGCATGAAAAGACTCTTTAAGAAATGAAAGCAGCGAGGCATGAGGAATTGTTTTAAGAAAGAAAATGTTTTTAAAGAAAAATCCCACCTCACAACATTTTTAAAACGAACTGCATGTCCCTGCATGATAAGTATGATATGTATGTATGGAGTGATGAATGCATGACTGAAAACCTATGTTATCATATTTTAACTATATGAAGTAATGTTTACGAGTCATCGACTCATTTTAGTTTTTATGTGTGCTCTCCCAGGGATAAGATGAACATGACAGGTTAGATGAGTACAACCCAAGGGGAAGAGCAGAAGGCCTAGGAAATATATCTTGTACGAGAAACTTTAATTATAAAATTTAATGTTTTCCATTGTAATCTTTTAATTAAGAAAATGAATTTTATTTATAACATGGAGTTTTTTGTATCTTAACATGAAAGGAAAAGAAATTTTAAAAGGAACCGTAATTCTCATCGATTTTTATTAAAATTATTTTGAAAAGGACCCACCACAAGGACGGGCATTAAACGAAAACTTTCGTGAAAACTGAAAACCTAAAAGGTTTCCCCAAACCCCAAATGGTTATCCCATTCCCTTAATGTTGGCTGGTTTTAGCTTAGTGTTTAATAATTTGATTAAATCACTTCCATATACTATTAATTATTCAAATTCATGTCATTGCACCCTTATTTATTCTTTTATACCTTGGTAATCACATTGGACTAAGAAAATTTGGATTTAGACTTGAATCCAGCTGAAACCCCAATGTGAAGCCCATGAAACTTCAAAATTAAGCCCATGGGTAAGTCCCATCTTAAACCCACCAAAAGCCACCACCAAGGGAGGCTTTTTAAGGGAGTTTCCTCCCCTTCCTAAGACCTAGACAAGGGCTGATACCACAACTCATTTCAGCCCACAACATTCCTTTTATGGAAGACATAAAGGCTACAAGATCATAGCCATCTACTCAGCTAGAAAATTTCTGTTGTCAATAAGCAACTATGTAGCCCACTATCTCCCATCTTTGGCTACCAACCACCCATCCAGAAGTCATTCAGCAACCCATGTTAGACCAACATCTTGTAGAAGTCATCCCTTGCCTCCCACACTTCAGAATTAGCATTCACAATCCTTTTTATAGAGAGAACTTGATAAAGAGTCTTCAAGAAGTTTTCTTGGCTATTCTTGCCCAATTTGTTCGAAGCCTTTATAAGTAGATTCTCACAAAACTACCTTCATATAAGTTGTTCGTCTTTGATTATAGTTTCCATTAGAGTATTTGGTGTAAGTTCTCATAGAAGCTTGGTTAGTGAAAAATCTATTTAGGGCAAAGGTCATACTGAGCGACAGTCTGGATATTGTGTGAATCTTTGATTTTTTTTTTTTATGAAGTTTTTTGGCAATATTTTTGTCTGATACTTTTATGGTTTAGACTTAACATATTTATATGCAAGTTTTATTTAAAATTGTTTCATGCTAAGAGTTTTGCATGATATGAGAAAGTTGGAAATTGGAGGTGTAAAAACATTTTCTATTTTGAGTAAGTCTTGATCTTTTGTTATGGAAGCATGAACTTATGGTCTTGGTATTCACATATGTGATTCTTAGGACTTTGATCTATGTTTTAGGAAGTTATTTTTGGAGAATAATGGTCTTGATCTTGATAAAATGAATTTTATGCATGCTAAGGTTCGGATATGGCTTGATATTGAAGCTTTTGGGTTGATTTAGGTTTTTATGAAATGTTTACTATATGATTTTTGGAATTTGTGATAGGATCATGTTTTGGACTTGATTTCACAATGTGTAGCTTTGTTCCTTGAGGTATAGTGGTTGAATATTTCGGATTTGGAGTGTAACTCCCGTCCTTACGGTGAGTCCTTTAGAAAATGATTTTAATAAAAATAGACAGGAATTAAGGTTCTTTTTCAAAATTTCTTTTCCTTCCATTCCAGGATACAAAAGACTGCATGTTTATAAATAAAACTTGTTTTCTTAATTAAAATATTACAGCGAAAAACATTAATTTTATAATTAAAGTTTCTTATACAAAATATCTTGCCAAGGCTTTCGTGCTTTTCCTCTTGGGCCGTGCCCCTCCTAACACATCATGCTCATTTTGTTCCTGGAAGGGCACAGATAAAAACTAAAATGAGTCGATTACTCATAAGCATTATTTCATACAGTTAAAATATATAAACATAGGTTTTTAGTCATGCATTCATCACTCCATACATACATATCATATTTATCATGCATAGACATTCAGTTCGTTTTAAAAACATTGCGATGTGGGATTTTTCTTTAAAAAAGTTCTTTCTTAAAACAGTTCCCCACGCCTCACTGCCTTCATTTCTTAAAAAGTCTTATCATGCATACATATTTTCATACATACATTCATGCATACGCCTTTCCTTACATACATGCATTCTTCCTTAACATGCATACATTCTTTATTTCCTATCACTTTCATTGGCCGTTGCACACTATTGCACCCTGTGTGCTAGGGTTAGCGGTCTTTTGGACCTGATTCTGCCCGTGGCCAGGGTTGGGAATCCATTCTGTTAGGGTGCAGCATTGGATGCACTACCAGTACTACTTACCCGGCATTGTAATCTGCCCAGTCCAGTCCACTCAATACCATTTCCTTTTCTATTCATATGGCCATTACATATTTTCATACATCATGCATTCAGTCCGTTCATTCATTTAGAGTCATTTCCTTCATTTTCAATCCATTCAGTCCTTTACAGTTCTTTCAGTCCTTACATTCAGTTCTTACCGTTCTTCCATTCATTTCATTCATAAAAATCCATTTTTAAAAGCTTTATTCATAAAATTCATTTTATAAAAAACAATTTTCTTTCATTTGCATCTTTTAAAAATGTCAGTTCGTGTATCTTTTGAAGATTCGGTTCATTTCCTTGCATGAACATACATACAATACGTACCGCTTATAGCATCCATCCACATGCATACACTTACATACTTTCGGTGCGTGAAAAGGAGCTGCCAAGGAAGGCCGTTACATATTTATACTTGAAAACTTATGCTTAGCTTTCTTTCTTAAAAAGTCTTTCGCATCATTTCGTAAAGTATTTTAAGGAAAAGCTTTCGTTTTCATCTTTATTTATTTAAATAAAAAACTCTAGAAGAGTATGAGCGCAATACTTAGTTAGACTTCATGCCATACTCATTCCATGCAGTCCATTCATGTGCGTGTCAAATGGCAATCTACATGCATACACATAACCTTATGTTATCATCTATCAAATGCAATAGCAACTATACTAAAAATAGAATTATGCCTCACTTGGAACACTCTCCATCCATCCCTAGGCTCTTACGTGCCATTTACTATGCTAAAACCTTTGGAATCTTAATCCTTAAGGTGAACCTCCGTGATTTACCTTAGGGTTAAGACATTATGACCTCCCTCTCATTCTTCTATTTCCATATTCTGACGCATGATTCTGACCTACAGAGTCATGCATTCCAACCTTAGACTATATACTTGTCACTACCTTCATGCATCATAGCCCAAACTCAATCCTCATTCCCATCCATACAAGAAACACGGCTTAAAGCCAACTTTGAGGCTAAAACACCGTGTAACGATTCTAAGGACAGATTATCTATTACTTACGGTAAACCTGTCCGGCACAAGTGTCTCACCAAAGGCACATGTATCTTATCACTTTTATCACCTAAGACCAACTTATAATTCCAATGAACGCCCACTTGTATAAACAAACTCCGTATTCTGAGACCAACTTGTTTAGACCCGGTTGATAGGACTCTTGTTACTTCCTAGCTCTGTATAAGTTCATTCCAACACTTGATAGGAGAGGACTGCATCCACAAATGCACCTCTGTCACTTCACATAGCTCGAGACCAAATCCCGAGTTATGGCACGATGCCCATCATGCTTCTACTGCACTCTCTGATACTTTTCCACCACTTAACACATACTCTCAGCCATAAGTCAACTATAAGGTGACACTCGTCACCTTGGACTATAGGCCACATCACCACTACTTTGAGACACTGTTACATAGTTCCCGATACTGCTCACACACTACACTCTACGCCCCTTAACTATGTAGCCACCCTTTTATAGGTGACATGCCTTACGGTGCATCACTACACAACGCAGAGGACACACCACATGTACTCTCTTCACTCTACACCACACATCACTACGATGCACACCTCACGGTGCAACGCTACATGACATGGAGTACACACCATGCATGCTCCCTTCGCTGCATCACTTATTATCACAATGCACATCACATGCTGTGTCACTACACAACACGGAGCACACGCCACATGTACTCCCTTCACAACAATATGCCGCATCACAACTACGGCACACCTTACACCCATACTTCACAACACACTATACAGTTAATCCCAACACATCACAACTACGCAGCGAACTCTACAATACTAACAGCACAGTCTACAACATATCCACTAACTAACATTTAATATAAAAATGAGGGATGAAGGGTTATACAATCGACGGGATAACCCGTGTTCACTGCCCGTCACAATCAAAACATCAAAGAAGTCGTACGTGGCAATTACACTGCGTATGGTGGCTATCCTTCACCTAAAGTGGTAGTTTGGGCTTGAAAATAGCTAGGCGTGGTCTTGGAAAGGCTCAAGGTGGCCTCATGGTGATTTAGGTGGCGGAGCACGGCGACATCACGCCGTGAACAGTGCATCTAAGGGTGTGAGAGTGCATGTGAGAGGTGGGGACATGGTTAGCAAGGAGAAGCTCAAGGAGGAGCCATGGTGGTCAAGGAAGACCGTAGGGCTAGAATCCACGCAAGGCGGTGCTAAGGCCATTAGTGGTGGTGAAGCCGTGTAGGAGACCCATTTGGGTCGTGTGTGTGTGTGTCATGGGGAGGGAGAGAAGAGGTGGCTGGTTTGGTGAGGGTTGGTCACCAATGAAGGGAGGAGGTTGCTGGTGAGGTGTGGCGCCTGAGCTGCTGTGTACTGTGGCGCACGGGGTGAAACCCATGTGGTTTGGCCATGACTTCATGAAGGGCGATCTAAGGGAGTAAGAGGAGGCTATGGGAGGGAAGCTCATGAAGTGGTGGAGTTGTTGGTGGCGGTCGGTGGCAACGCTGGCCACGTATGGCGGTGGTAGGAGCTGATAAATGGGTTTCCATACCCATTTAGTTAAAGGGAGGAGGAGAGAGAATGGGTTGCCGGTGAGACTCACCACTAGTGAGGATGGGCTGGCTGGTGAAAGGAGGAGCTACCGGTGGTGGAGGTGGAGTACGGCAGCTAGTGGTGGCACCAACTAGGAGGAAGGAGTTGTACGGTGAGAAAGAGAGAAAGAGGGAGCAGTGTATCAGGCTAGGAGAGAGGGAGAGGGGAGAGAGAGAGAGAGAGGGAAAAGAGAAAAGTGAGGAGGAAAAGAGATGGGCTTGGGTATTTAATCCAAGTCCTATTCAGGATTTTCAAAACGATCTATCAATGAGTTTAAAAACTGATTGAAAACATGTAAAACACTGAGAGGAATTAAGATAGAAGTTTATAAAATAATATTCCTTCATCATTATTTAAAATGATGAAATCTCGTTAATTACTCAAAGAAAATAAAACCATTTAAATTAATTTAGAGTTTTTAACGTAAAGTAAATCTCGTAATATTTTTAAATGACTTAAAAAATTTTATTTAAATAATTATCCACAATTATAATATTTTTATGAGCTAATATTTTTAGAGCTCATAAAAATATTATAATTGTGTTACTTTAAAAACAAGTTTGTCTAATAATACTGGAAATATCACATAAAAATATTTCTAGAATATTTAAAATATTCATAAATTTTAAAATATCTATATTGCTTTGAAATCCACTAGATATCTTTTAAAACACGCCAACGAGGTATGACACGTAGATCGAGGCTCATAATTAAAGAAGAAAAAATGAGTGGGTTATCACATGGAGTGTGTGATCTAAGTCAAGAACACATACTCAGTTAGGACATAAACTTGAGGCCTACATATTTGTCATGTGTTTTAATGGAATATTGCCAGAATTAATACTTTGATCATGTTTAGAACTTAAATATGAGATATATGATTTTATTTCTTGAAGATTTACTTAGGATTAAATATGCTTTGATCATCTTATTTCTTAGGATTGACAAATAAACATGTGAAGAGTAGGTTTATGGACTTTCAAAGTCCTTAGAGTTTATTGGAAAGGAAATAGTCCAATTTTATCAAAGAGTTGTTTGAGATTTTATGCTTTAACACATTTCTTGTCATGAGGAGTTTGTGATTTTTTGAAGTGTATGTTTTATGGTCTTAGCATGATTTTAATACATGGGATGTGATATTTAGATGTTGCATAAATTGGTTTGAATATGTGGTTTGAAGTTGGATAGAATTGCAAGAAAAATCAAGGTTTTTTAGCCCTAACGTGTTTTAGCCTAAGTAGAGTTCACATACTTATGTTATGTTATAAATTTTTCTAATTAGACATTTAGATTTAGAACAAAATTTACATGAAGAATATAAATTATGATGAGTTTTGAAGTTAGGATACAAAATTCTTAAGTTCGGGATAAAATTGTCATTTTTTCCGAACTTAATTAATTTTATGTTTCTAAGTTTGTTAATAAAGAGTTTCTAACTCCTAAAAATATCTCCTCTCAACTCACATTATTTCACACTAGTCTATGTCATGCTACAATCACTGTAAGTTGGCATTTAACTTATTTTCATGATACTTGTGATATATGGTGGTAAGAAACCATCATTCATGTTTGTTATTCTTATATACATGTTATGTTATGCCATGCCATGTTTTCATTTCAAGTACATACTTATCTGTTACACGCTATGTTTATGCCCTACCATGATTTATTTTTGGTACATGTTTATCTATTACACGTCATGTTATGTCATATCATGGTTTGTTTTCCAGTATAGGTTTATCTATTACACGCCATGTTATGCCACACCATTAGTCACAAAAACATGTCACGCCATCTTATGCCATGTTATGAGTCATAGAGTCCATCAAGATATATTTTCACAATCAGTCCTGCATGAGTACTTGTGGCATAATCACTATGATTGTTTGAGTATCTCCATTGATAATTCACACAAGGTACTTATAGTGTAATCGTTCAGATTGTTAGAATATCTTCACTAAAATGCTCATGGTGTAATCTAGGGGTGAAAACTAATAGTGTAAGTCCGATTTTTGGTCCAAAACTAATGAGCAACAAACAAGTTTCATACTTAGTTAAAATCAGCCAGTTAAGGGGGAGAAAACCAACATGCTTGGTTTCGGCATGATTTAGGTCGATTGTCAGCGTCCCGTTAGTGGCACTGAGAGATTTCACCTCACGATGAAAGAAAAAGAGAAAGAATGGTGGTGCGTCGCAATGTGAGTGAGTGAGTGTGTGTGTGTGTGTGTGAGAGAGAGAGAGAGAGAGAGAGAGAGAGAGATATGCATGGCAGAGTCACAGATGGCACTACGTGAGAGAGTAGAGAGAGAGTTTGAGAGAAATGTGAATTGGGAGAAGAAGAAGAGGGAGCAAGTGTAAAACCCTAAATCCAAATGACAACGTTCCATTTTAATCTTTTTTCTAAACAGTAAGTGTAAAACGACACCGTTTCAAGTGAAACAGCGTCGTTTTACCTAAGATATATATAAAAAATATATATTATTATATCGGCCGGTTCGATGGTTTAAACCTAGTTCAAATAGTGACCGAACCGACCAACGTTAGTTTCATCAATTTACTATCAACCAATCGATTCTTTGCTAGTTTAGACCGGTTACAATATCTGGTGGCCGATTCGCGTCGGTGATGCCCAGTTTCATTGGTTTCTGTACAGCCCTAGCATAATCACTCTAATTGTTAGAGCATTTTCATTAAAGTTATTACTAGATACTCCTAGCGTAATCTTTCTAATTATTAGGGTATCTTAATTAAAATCTTCAAGGCATAATCATTATGATTATCTTAGTATCTTTGAAGAAATACGTTGGGCAAAATCATTATAATTGTCAGGGCATTTCATGTTCATGTTAGTTCAAGTATTTTTAGTTCACGTATGGTTTATGTCAATTTCAATTCATGCTAAGTTCAATTCAGTCAAATCATGTCATGTCCATGTTTAGTCACATGCTTTTAGTTAGGTACATGTCTTGTTTAATTAACTAGTTTATTTATGGAACATGATCCCTAGTTCATGTTCAATTCACATTCAGTTTCAATTCATGTTAGTTTAGTCCATATTAGTTCAAGTTATATCAGCACATGTCATGTTATTTGCCAAATCATGTCACGTTCATTCATGTTCATGTCAGCATTCATGTCTTTTACTATCATGCATGCATCTATAAACTACTACTTTAAGTTGGTTGTTAACTTACTAAAATTTGTAATCAAATCTCATTTGGTAGTTCCAACTATCAGTCCCCCCGAATGGTAAATCATGTATTAAGAGCTGGAGACCTGCAAAGGATCATCTGGACGAGGTCAACTACACTACAATGCAACCACGTGGAGCTCATTACATCAATGCTCCAATTTTTTGATCGGATTATGGCTAACCTAGCCGAATTGCACGAGCTACCCGCCTAGCCTAGTTGTTATTATGTTAGTATTCTTATGTACATGAGGAGCCCCGTCTCTAATACTAGTGATGTTACAAACATTTTGGACACATACTGTAACTTTTGGACATTAGTTATTATATGTTTGTGAAGTATGCTTATGTTAAATTGGGATATGTTAGATCTAGTGCATGGTATTGCTCAAGAAAAAAACTATTCGTTACAAATATTACATATTTTTAGATACATGCTAAGTACATTGCATCTTGCATGGTATTGCTCAAGAAAAAACTATTCGTTGCAAATATTACATATTGCTAGGTGCATTACATTTCTATTTGTTATGAACTGGGGCAATTAACTTTATGTTGCATGTCCCGACACTTTAGAGTTTACCAAATTCTAAACAGAATCTAAGGGCATCACACTCTTCTCCAAGCTAGGATAGCTGCACAGCATACTCCTTCCATGGGACACCTCTCATGGCAGTCGTGAAGATCACTGTTGCGACTAAACTCTGACTCAAATTAATGAACTAAAAATTTAGTGCAGTTTTACATGTAAGTATACAGGTGTTGTAGTATCTTACAGGATCGAATCCACAGGGATTGACTTTTGTGATAAATTCAGACAATGAAACGAAATTACTAAAAGAAACGTACAATCGAATATAAAGATATGGAGAAAGACTAAGGTTTCGAGGATCCGTTTAATAATTTATAATATTGTTTCCGATCGATTTACTTCAATTAAACTAGAATAATGATTCTGTTTAATTGGAAGATTTAACATTTAAGATCAAGAAAAATAATCGCTTATGATTGAGCGTGAACGATTGATGATTAAAACATTTACAAATCTATTTGAATACCACAGGGATTCCTCAAACATTCACTGTATTCGGAAATCACAATGAATCAAGACGAGTATATAGATAATCAAAATATCCAATAATAAAATCTTTCAATCGATCAAGCTCGCAAAATAGATTTTACGTGGATCTGAAAATAATATTTAAATCAATAAACTTCACTTCTCACCTTAGTATGAAAATTTAGCCAACCATGTTCAACACAAGAGCTATGAAAATTAAATAAACATTTTTTCACAATGATATTAAAATAAAACACAATAAAACAACACACAAGAACATAAAGATGATCAGAAAATAAGACTTAAAAACTCCCTCTCCGTTTCGTAAATGACTAGAGTTCCGTTCGGCGTCCACCAAAACTGCAAACCAGCCCCTTTGTTCCGCTGCTCTACATCTCACTCTCTCAGCCCAGAAAAATCATTTTTTGCCTTTGCTAGCACCTTCACTTAGTCACGTTCCCAGCCCTCTTTTCTTCCGTTCCAAACGAAAAATGAATACCTGCACTTTGGTAGTCTGAAGCTCTCTCCGTAAGTGTCTCCAAGTCTCGTAGTTGAAGTCCAAAGCCCCGCCTTCCAGCTTCTCAACCAGAATCCACATCCTTCACGTCCAAACCAGCCTTGAAAGATGACAAGAAATAGCATACAATACATCCAGCAGAAGGTTCCGTAATTGCTGAAAAACTGCCAGACGAAGTCCTCGCCGTGAAGCTCTTTTTCCTCTTGTTTTTACGTAAAACACCCAGATTTTCTTTCCGTTCAAGTCTCTACTGCTCTTCTGTCCCAGTATGAGCCTCCAAAATAATTCCCAGGTGAAGTGTTCCCTGGTCTCAACCCATCCAAAAGCTTTTCCTCTCTCACCCGAAAGCCTATGTTTCTTTGCTCTGAAAACAGAGTTGAAAATTCAACCCGTGGCTCCTCCTCTCCGAACGTTTCAGTCCGTCCCAGCCCAGCTTTCTCTCCTCTCTTTTTATTCTCCTTCCAGATCCCTCCTCTTGAAGTTCATCTCACTGAACGTAAAAAAAAACACCTACTTCTCCCTAACGTCAACTCTCTCACTCTCTGTCCGTTCCAGCGTAGAGTCCCTGGCAATTATGATCTCTCCACTTTTCTCTCCAGCAAATCACCTCTCACCTATTCAATTATGCACTGACCGACACAACTATCTCTTCTCTCCCTCTCTACTCATGACCAACACACCTCAACTCCTCTCTATGTCCCACGTAACCACTCTACACCTCTCCAACCGATTGCTCCCTCCTTTTCTTTTTACCTCCAGCAACATATATAAATATATATATATATATAACTGCTTCTAGTCGTCCAAGCCTCACGTCGGTGCCAAACTTCCTCTAATCAAATTAATACTTTTCAGCACAATAAAATTCAAGCACGTCTCCATTGGTTGAAAACTCCTACACGGCTCCCTTGATTGAAAAATTAAGCACGGCATTCTCTACTCACCCACTCTCCTATCTCTTCTCTCCATCCACTTTAGCTGCACCAACCTTCTTTCTTTTTTTATTTTTTTTTTCAACCCACATGCCTTCATGTTTCAGCTCCATTTTTAGACTTTACTGTTGCACCTCCAAAAATTCTCAAGCCTCCGTGAGTTTCGTTCAACCATGAGGATCACATGCATCTTGAATAATCAAAGGAAGAAAATAACCACTGATTCTTCATTTTGTGTCTTCTTTTTCAGCTACCAAGTACATCCTTCCTTCCTCTCAATTAGTATGCATTTTTTATCAAAAGTTCCAACCGGATCTCATTTGAATTTTATTTAAACTGAAAATAAAAAGAAAGAAATAACACTCAAAAATAAATTATCAAAAACAGACTATATATGTGAGTAAATATTGTCCCATTAAATCATAGTTATAAAATTAAGCATAAACATGATATCAATCAATTAAAAATCACAACTCGTATTTATGCTTATTAACTATTTTTTCATCTAAAACCAATAATAGTGTCATGAAGAATTTAAAATACATTGATTTTAAATAGCTAAAACATACAATATTTCAACTCAATCAATTACCCATGTCATGTTCTGCCACGAAAGACCCCATGTTGAAGCAATCCTGCATGTCCTCCCCATGAATTGCAAGCTTCTGGAGGCGCCATAAGCCACAGTTCCACGTTCAAGCTTCCACCACCACAAGAAAACCGACAATGCTACAACAACCAACCACTGGGAACCACCAAAACCAGCCCACTTGATACCAACACAACCTCTATTTGTATTCAACAAAAACAAAGCAGCTGCATGCCATGACAAGCTGCAACAGATGCCACCCCGTGAGACACCACCACCAAGAGCCACTGGAAGGTGCCGCCCATCTCCCCTGTCAGCCTCTCCCTCCCTACTTAGTCAAACAGAAAGCAATCGGTCGCCTCCAAGCATGGCAGCAAGCCCCCAAGCCTGAAACCACCGTGAAAAGGTGTACACCCCCCATCTCGTTGGAAACCACCCTGACAACCCTCAGATCTGCTGCACGAAGCTTTCCCTCGATGAGTATATATCGCAAGTCTTCATCTCATTTTCACAACGCTCTCTCGATCTAACGATGCTAAATTAATTCTCTACGAGCTCCGCCACCACTCCCATTGTCCTTGTTGTCACTCACCATTTTCATAAGCAAACTACCCTTCCAAATTATAAACGTAGATTTATTGATATTTTCCAAAATGCCCTTTTAGTTTGTTGATTCCATGTGGGCTTTTGCTTTAGTTTGGGCTCATTCCAAAATTTATATTGTATTTCAATGGGTTTAATTTTCTTGTTACAGAAAACAATTACAATATTTTTAGGTTGGACTGGGTTTAATATTTTAAGTTGTTCAGTTTTACGTAATATTAGCCCAGAAACATTATCTTACAAAAACTTTTTTTTTTCTACAAAAAATATAAGTAGGGATTTAAATTATACTATTAAGTTTTACTTTTTATAATTGGATTTTCAGTAGTAAATTGTAAGTATTTAATTTTTATTTTGAACACTTTAAATCCAATTAAGTCTACTTTATGACACGAATTTTCGATATTTACCTTAATAGATTTTGATGTAATTATGCTATTAAAGTTTAATTTCGAAATAAAGAAATATGTTAACCATTATTAGATTTAAATAATATTAGTATTAAATTTAGTATGACACAGAATAATTCTTAAAGGTTATTCTCCATAGCATGTATTTAATTATTAAATAGAATGTCATGACATGATTTTCTAAAATTTTTAATGACAATTAGTATTTTTTTTTAAGTGACGAGTCATGAAGTGAAATTTTAGAATCAGCGCAACGTGACAAATAGCTTGATCATAAATTAAGATTAACACATATTAATTAGTTTAGATAGATTATGATTATAGTCATCTCTTTATTAGCCAGTTTTTATGTACTATGCATATCATGATTTATGCAAGCATGTAATTCATCATAGTACATGATTCTGTTGATTCTACAACATGTTTAATTAAACATTTTATCATTATGCACATATTATGCATGTCATGCATATTGCGTTGTATAAGACACATAATTTTTCATAAGATTAAGTGTAAGATAAAATCATATCACTTTAACCAAATGGTCATTCAGATACATTGTACCAATGCAGATTCATGGATAGATGTGCAAACTACCTATTCAAGTATGGTCCATCATAGTATGCTAGAATATTAGTCAACGGTTTCCTTTGTGGCCACAAGATGTGGGACCAATGTACAATCTTACACATAAGGTTAAGTGTGTTGGCCAGCCAAACCAGTCAAATAATTTAGATAAATAAAAATAAGTCATGCATAGCATAAGCATCAATATGAGTCACGATTTTTCTTCTCTCACACATGAAAAAAGTTTTGTAAAAAGCTTTATGTTTATTATGTTTATATTATGATGAGTTTCTTAATAAGTACTCGAGTCATTTTAATTTTAATTTTATTTCATGTTTTTAATCAACCAGATGAGGATGATGATGAGTACAAGCATGAGGGTTCGCCTTAGAAGTAGCAAAATGATGGACTCAGGTTGATTTTATTTTAGAACTGTCTTTTTCCAGTTTCGTTGGTTTGGAAAAATTATGATTATGTTTTATACATGGTTTATTTTATTCACTCTTTTATGAGAAAAACAATATTTTATTTAATTATGCAAGTCTCTAGTCTGAATTTATTTACATAAACACGAGACATCCCTAACTTACAGAAAGTGTGTGTTACAACAAAGCTCTTGTATCTGAGCTCACTGTCACAAAAAATATATTCAAAATCAAATTCAGCAACGTCTTTAGATCAAATTGAAGAGCACGTCATCAAATATAATGTAAATTGGATCAACATCCAAAGGAGAAAACAAAGGATGGGGTATAGAGACCAACCATTAGGGGTTCAACATTTTAATGGCAAACCAATGGAATATAATTAATTAAATAAGTTTATTCATGTAACAACATGCATCGTATAAACAAACATACATTATTGGTTTAATGAACTTAGCTGATGCAGCCTTAAAGATTCAAGTGGTCTGGACTTTCCGACAATATGACAGGGCCATCACAAAGTCATTACCAGAGGAGCCAACAGATGCTGCTACTTTTTTTGAGGTCGATGCTGTCTGAAACCACAGATCTACTACGTTATGTAGTTGCAATGATGGAATCACTGGCTGACCTCGGCACATGATCTCCACCTACAAACAAACAAACAAAAAAATAGAAATGTACAAAAAAAATACCCTGAATTTTCACCAATTATAAGCACTTCCTTTGTTTAGGGTCATAACATAGTCTCAACCGAGAACTTAGTTTTTTCCTCAGCCCAATAGACATACAAACCAGGACTTTACAAGAAGGAAAATGAAATTTTCACAAGAACATTATGACCATGGAGCATGTATTAATCACCTATGGTCATTACTAAGACCCCAAAAGTTAAAGTTTTACGGCCATACTTGACAGTTGCAAGAAATCTTTGGTGATTTAGCAATGAATCTAAAGGTTAATGTTATTGCAGTAAAAACTCTATTCCCAGCTTTGTTAAATGTGCGTAGGCATGCTTAAAATATACACTGCAAAGGTTCAGGAGTGAAGCGCGCTCATACTTGAAGTGTGTGCACACTGTAAAGCTTCAGGATTGAAGAGCTCCCGATACTTGAAGTGAAGCATGTTTACAGCTGTGACTTTTGATAGCTTTTTGGAGTCTTTTTCTTAGCCCCCTTTAACCCAAGAGCAGAGCATGACTTTTGTTCTGCTTCACCCAAACACATAGCTGTAACTGAACATAGTACTCATCATCTAACCATTTAAGGCAATACGCTAATATAGAACAGTTGACAGTTCCTCTTGCAACCCTTAATTGCCTCCCTACAACCCAAAAGCAGAAACAGTTCTTGTTCAGCTTCACCCATAATCATAGCTGTCAGTGCTCATTTTCTAATATGGCATTTAGTGTTTGTAGTACTTGCACCGCACACCAACCACTTAAGTTAATAGGCTTAAGTGATGGTATATTTGGGAAGTATTATTTGAAACCCTCTCTCCTTGGGCCTACACTTCAGCAACTAATAAGGGGTTTGCCAGTGAAGTGGCTCCGAGATAAACAGCTTGATTTCATTTTTTGAAAGTACTCAACATCAGAAATGAAAGAGGGCAGCCCTAAGCACCATGCCTGTTTTGACCATTGCTTGCCTCACCCTATATGGCTGGGCTCCAAATCCTGTCCTCAACTTCTTCTGAATGGAAGATTCTATGGTCAAATCTTGGTCCGGAGGGCTGTAGGGCATATTTTTTTATTTCAGCTTTCATGCTTTCAGTGAACAAGAATGAACAAGAGTATATGCGGCAAAACATTTAAGAGGCATTTTAAATTATAACAGCAACATCAATACATCTACAGATTTCTGGAAAGGCAAGAAAGATGAGCAAACCTCAGCTTCACTTGTAAGATTGAGTTTCTTCACAAGGTACTTTTGAATAAATGAAACGGGCATTTTACCATCCCTGTGAAAGAAAAATATAGGGTCGCTAAAAAATACAACATTTACTGATGAAGCATAGAAATCTCCAAGGGAATCTTCGACTTCAGCATTACTTTCTGAGCAAACATTTTACAAAATTAGAATAACTATTAACTTTAATAGTCAAATATTAGGCCAGTGATTCACAATCACAGTTCGACTTTTTAACACAAGAAGCTAGTAAAGACAGAAAGGATTCAAGAAAACAAGGAACAACACATGAAAACACTCAAAAAGAACTTAAAATGATGTAGAAGTTGCAGTGGTCTCCAAGTCAACCTCCGAGAGTGACTGCAGTTTGGAAGATGGTCCCTATATGTACGTGCTGGTGTCTTTGGAGGGAGAGAAATGATAGAGAAACTTTGCAGACTGCAGGAAGACAATGGATGAATTGAAAGCTTTCTTTGTTAAAACTTTGTTCCTTTGGGTTGGGGCGACAGATTTTAATGGAGGCCTAATGTCCATGAGTTTCTTAATTTGGTTATAAATCTTAGTTTGTTATTGCTCATGTATATGTCTTGTGTACTTAATTTGGTATTAGCCCATTATTAAGTATAAGACTTCTTGATTAACTATGAAAAAAATGTCACAGCCACTTGCTTGAAAAATATCATTCACTCTAATCATAATAAAGATATCTGAAGATCGATATGGTTACACTTGTACTGAATGTAGGAGGATTTTATAAACTGAAAATGTGAGTAGACAATGTTGCTTTGCTTCATTTTTGAGCAAAAATTATTAAAATATGACATGTGCGTTGCTTTTTGGAAGAGGGGGTGAAAGCATTGTTTTGTGAATTTTGGAGCAAAAGAAAGGTTTATCATACTACCATGAATCTTGAAATAACAAAATATGGCCATTAAAAAAATACTATTTTTAATGCACCGTTAAACACACTTTTAGGTTAGGCTAGTTGCTACAAGAATTCCGTCCTAGATGGTTCTTAATCTACCGTTATGGTTGATTATTCATTTAAAAAGGGGTCAGAAATATTTCAAATGTTTACACTTTCCAATGAATGTACTCATAAAAAAAATATATTTTTCAATGAAGGTGTGAATTTTTTAAATGTTAGATTTTTCAATAGTCAGCGACTCTTGACTCAAATATTATTTCTGAATGTCAAAATATGAAAACATTCACATAAGCCTCAAATATGATTGCATAAGAAATTTAGTGTTTAAAGATGCATTACATCCATCCATTTTACCTAGAATGTGCATAATAATAAGAGTTTTTCTACATACAAGCAAAGTCAAGTACTAATATGCGTACTAATACTGATTCTTTCATACTTAAAATTTAAATTAGCACTGTTTTCAATAAAATCTACTTTTTGACCCATCACACTAGATTGGTGCACATATTAGTGCACAATTGTGCTTGCAACTAGATTTTTTCATAATAAAATCAGTGGCATATTCTTATTAGCAGATTCATTCATTTTTTTATAGGTATAGCAATTCATAGGTATATATTATCATTTGGTTAACCGGATAATCTTTTTTTCTTCTTATGGTTTGGAGATTTAGTTTTGTTTCCTGCTAAGGTTTGAAGGTTCTGTTAGTTAAGCACTAACCTAAACTTCAAGATGGTCCATTGATGGTATTTTAACACCCAAAAAAAAAAAAAAAAAAACAACCACTAATTGGTGTATGCATGCAATTTTTTCTATCATACTTTTTATTGAGGTGCAGCACATAATTTTTGCCTAAAATGAAAAACACATTTTATTTCCATCCATGAATTATTCTGGCTTCCAAGAATTCAGAACATGTTGAAGCAGCAGTAATACAGCATGTGATTATTTTTTTCCAAGAACTATTACCATACTATTGCCAGCATTAACCATTGTATGATTTAGAAGCAGTACATAGATGACTCAACGGAAACATATGTGCACATAAGAATAGTGAAATACCAAGCTAGATTTGGTTCTAATAACTGTAGCGTGGGATCACATTTTGTAAAACTTACAGGTGAAACACATTCTTTTATACGTGTTGGGTGCACCAATCACAGAATATTGCTTTAGTCAGGTATAGGCCTCAATCTCATCCATAATATCATCAAACTGTTAGTTTTATCATTTCACACATTTATCTGCTGACACATGTCAATGAAGAGAAAAATGGGGAAACAAGTATGCACAAACACAAATCCTTATTTTCATATTAGCTAGGAAGCATGTCACACATTCATATCCAATAAAATGTCAACATAGTAGATTCTAAAGCAGAGATGAGAACAAAAGAAACTTACTTTATCCTTAAGTAACAGGCAGATATCTGGGGCAGGGAAACATCCGCTTTCCTGCATACATTTATTTAAATATATGAAATAGGTAATTACGAATCAAGTTCCCAAAATATTAGAAACCACCTCACGACATGCGAGAATAGAATGTTACCGGTCTTCTGAAGCAACTAATGAGAACCAAACTGGACTATTTCTTCTGTTGCGCTTAGAACCTGCAACATCAAGCATGGCTTGTGCTGAGGAGTGCAGCAGCCCAGATGCAGCTGTGCTTTTACGACCTGCTGCACGCAACCTTCTATGCTTCAAAGGTCCTGGAAGGAATTTTTTACCATTAGTTTCATCATGGACTTTCATATTGTGTCCATGCTCCTTTCTTTTGCTTTTATGCAGAAGTACTTTACAGTCAGGAGCCCTGGGTGATTCTGCTCTGGCTTTGGTTTCTGGCATATATACTTCACTATCATGGGCATTGGGTTGTTCTGATTTGGAAAGGGACGGCCCTTGTAAATTCAACTTAGAGGACTTGGTTCTATTGGCAGCTTCAACAAGACAGTTCAAGGGTGTCCAAAGATCAACTTTACCTTCATTTATCTCCACATAATTATGTGTGTCTTCATGAAGCCTTCGCTCATTAGAAGGCTCAGCAACTGAATAATCCTGCAACAACTTAAGAAAGTTCAGAACTATTCATAGAGTACAGAAAGTATGTTGTTACGTACAAGGACTAGGCTGCAAGTTGCAAAACATTCAAATTCAAGTCACACAATCTCAAAGGATCAAACATGACTTCCATTACCTGCCTTTTGATTCGAGTACTTTTACTTTGAGAATCATGTGAGCTGGAGCTCAACGGATGATCCTCTGCAGAATCTTCTTTCTTGGCAGATTCCTCAACAGTAAAACTATATCCTCGAATAGCAGCAGCTTTTCTTGCAGCTTTTGTTCTCCTTCCAGTCAAGCCAATTTGCATAGGCCCTTTGGGAGTGCCAACCACCAACGACGACAGTGATCTCTCCTTCCTTTTAACCGGCAGAAAACTTGTAGCTGTGTCTACAGGGCCCTCAACTTTCCTTCTCTTCAGAGGGAAAATTTTGACCCTTAAATCTTGCAAATTGTGGTCTGGCCTGCATATTACCAATGAACAGCCTCTAGTGATAGTGTCCGATAACACAGCATTAAAGCATACAACATGATTTCTACATTGCCAGAAGAAAGGTATGCCATTACATTATGATTAAAAACTAGCATCTAAACATAATCATTTGTGTGTATATAAAACTAAATAGACAGAGAAAAAAAGGACATGTGCACTGTGCAGGCCAATCTCAAAAAAGGATAATATCTTGAAAGAAAACCCACTTATAAGTTATTATATTAACAAAGCACTAATTTTCTTTGCTGTGTAAACATTATACTGTCACCAACGTTTTAAAACCATTTCCGGGTGGTAATACAACCTCATTGATACGATAGGTCAGAGTGAAGATCTGGCTCAGTGCCCATAATACATACAGATAAATGGATAATCCAGAATATCATTGAAATCATAGAATAAAAAGCCATTCAGAATAACTAGATATTGACACGTCAGGGTGCAGACAACTGATTAAAAGAAAGGAGTGGGATGAGTCGTGGATTCAGACATTCTAGGTTAGATTCCACTCTAGGAGTTCCCTTGAATTACCTGATATACGATTGTGGCAGGTAGGTTGTTTTTTCAGAGTTCAAACCCCGGGGTTGGTTTCAGACTTACCTTGGTGAGGTTCCCATTATAAAAATAAAAAAATAAATAAAATAAATAAAAAAGGAATAAGTAGGTACTGATCATTACTAGAGCTGGCAATATCATTACACTTATTATTGTTCTCATGTCAAGACATAATTTCAACTTACTTTCTAAAAAGTAAGGGGTAAGCTCCAGATTAATAATATAGACCAACATGATTTTCATTTACCTATAGTTAGAGTCTCATAAAAAAATATAAGAATCCAACCAATATGCGATGCGATGCTATAAATTAAGAAAGATATAGAGGGAGGCTTATCATAATGTAGATGAAAGAACTGACCTGAGTTTCTCCGCTGGAAGAAAGCCCAGATCGATGTTGCATACAGGGCAGTGATCCACCTCCTCATCTGAGAACTTCTCATATATGCACTTCCTGCAAACTGGTTGAGGTTTAAAATCCTACGTGTCAGAAATGGTCTTAGAAAGAGTCAAAAACTTCCAACTGATAAAAACTTTTAATATTTAGCACATTGGAAAAACAAAAATGGAGAACAAGAAAGTCGTAACAGACATTTGTCACATGTATTTTTACTGTTGCTTATTTTGCATCTCTCGCTGCTTGTAATCTCGACTATATGTGTGTGTGTGTGTGTGTATAACAATATTTCAAGGCTCTCGGTCAAGGAAAGTTAAACAGAAACACAGATCCTTTTTTATTTTCTTTAAGCACCTTACCATTAATAATCAGAAAGTAAGCTTAATAGTTACAACAAAACCGTAAGCTCGTCGCCTATGCATCATAACTGCGGAAAAATGGTAACTTCATTCTGACATTGATGAAGATAACTGTTATCGCATGCTGTCCCACTTCATAAACAACACCAATTATGCTGCATATTCATATAAGCTGTGAATTGAGACTTTCCACTGCTCAAGTTCTAACAGGAGGACCTTAAATTGCCCTTGGTCACTGTCCCTAAATCATCGATGTGGCCTTAAAATCCACGATACAAAAATCACATGACACGAAAACCCACATCACAGAAACTTGAAGTAGGAACAAGCATTCAAGTCCATATTTCAAGAATTGCATGATAAAACAACACATGAAGAACCCAGATCACCGTACTCTGTACCAGAACAAACTCAGATCAAAATTACCTCGAGAACCAGAGCAATTAACCGCAAGACATGGACAGAGCAGGAAGACTCACACGTGTGAAGGCACATAGATATCGTCGTAGCTTCCTTCAAGAGCTTATTACAAAGAGGGCACGTCATGCATGCTTTCAGCATCTTCCTCTTCACTTTCACCGCCTGACTTGCCATCACACTCCCCCACTCTCTCTCTCTCTCTCTATCTAAAATTCTCTCTCTCTAAACTGCATTAAACAGAGACAATAATCCCAAAGAAAACAAAGAATGAAATTTAAAAGGAACCAAAGCGTTTGTGTGTGTTCTTGTTTTGGCTTTTTTGGACGTGTGAGAGCTGTGGATCTGAGGATGTCAGCAAACTGGCGGGTTTCGGGGCGAGATTCGGAGATGGGTTTTGGTTGCGTTGTTTGGATTTTGGACAAGAGAGGCGTCGTTCAGGTTTTGGCCTCGAGTTTCGAAGAAAGACCATGAAAATAAAATTTTGTAGGTGTTGTGTAAATAAAGACTCTGCACTCTCTGCTTTTTGTGCGTGTTTTTATGTGTTGCGTTGATTTTGTCAAAGTAACGATATCGAGGTTATCGAGGTTACCCGCTTCGAAGGCGCTCTGCGTAGATAGAGTACGCCGCTCGATAAGCTTTATATTTGAGCATTCACGCTATAAAATTTTTTATAATTTAACTAAAAATGATATTTTTAAATTTTACATTTTTTTTTTAAAACTTCTTACGTCTCATTTACTATCATTTCTCTATTCTATTAAAATAATATTTTTCTACTTTTTCTTTTACTTATATTTTTTAAATTTAACTACTCAATATTTTTTCTTGTGTTTTGAATTATTACTCTAGTGAATATTTTAAACAAAAATTTCAATTCTTTTTTGTGGGTATGATAATATTTTTATAATTAATTTTTTTATATTTTCGAAATTATTTAAATTATTTTTAAAATTATTATTTAAAACTATAATAAATATGAGTATGATATAAAGTATAGATGATTGGAAGTAGATAAATATAATATAAAGTGTAAATGATAAGAATAAAATATTAATAAAAAATCATTTGGGATGTACAATAGTTTTCCAAATATGAAAAATCATTGTACATTTCACAAATACTTTTTCCAAAATGGAGATCCGAATGTAAACATGATTTTAAACAAATCCCTAAAATTCCCGTCAAATTATGGGGAAAAGTACCGTTTGCAATACCGGTTAGGGATGCTCTTAACCTACGTTTTAACGAACAATGTTACAATTTAATTTAATCAAGTGTTAACGTCCGTTTACTGAAAATATTTTATTTCATCTTATTTTATTTTATTATTATAATTTTTTTAAAATTTTTAAACAAAATATAATAAAAATTTTAATTTTTTTTAATTCAAAATATTAATAATATTAAAAAGATAATATTTTATTCAACTTTTAACTTTAATCTCAATTCATCTCATTATAACTCACTATTCAAATGTCACCTAAATATTTGGTCTGTCATGAGTTTTATTTTTGAGTTGTAAAATGGTAGTTTCACTTCTAGATTTTAAGATATTAGTGTATTTTATTTTTTTCTAAAATGTTTAAAAAAACTACAACTAGTAATTTGTATATTTTTTTTTACATGCTTGAAAAAATTTAAAAAAAATATTTAAAAAAAAAGGTGAATTGTATTAGCAGGTACATCTAGCGATAAAAACTAAGCGAAATAGTAACATTACTTTATTAAATAATGTTAAGGACAAATTTCAAATACAAAAATCTTACGCAAACCTTTAATTTTAATTTTATCATTTCAATCTTCAAATTTAAAAAGAAAAACTCTGGAGATAGTCGATGGGGGTAAGTGACGCGCAAGCAGCTGTTGATGTGGAAAAAAAATATAAACGCACTGTTTTGACCCTATAGCCCACACGCACCATTTCAAAGACATCCTCCCTCCTTAAATCTCGTTTCCCTTCCTCTTGCTTCTCACTTGAGTCCTCCCCGATCCCTTGCATAGAACCTCCCTCCCGAAGCCACGTATCTCCCCTCGATGCTGCTGATTACAGCCTCCCTCAATGTCAGGATGAAAGCCTGAGACTCACACGGAGCCATCTTCAATTCCTCCTTGCCTCAGTTTTGTCCCTCCTTAGTTTTGTCTCTATCACGTATAGACACCATGCTACGTGGCAAAAATATTAAAAAAAGAAAAAGAAAATGTTAAATTGTCTCCCAATTTAGCTCCTTAAGTTGTTACATAATGGATTTTAAGTTTTATTCTCCTTTTTCTAAATGTTAAAAACAGTTATCACCACTAAATTTGTGTATGTATTTTTTTTAAATCTTTTTTCAATATTTAAAAAAAAAATTAAAATACACTAGCGGCAACTTGGAAGCAAACTGGAGGCAATGTAGCATCACCCATTAGGTAAAATAAATTAACCAAAAATTAATAAATAAATAACCAAAAATTATATTAAGGACTTAAAAAATATTGAAAGATTTAATTAAAAAAATTCAAGCAAAACAAGTGTGGCACGATTTATTTTATTTGACCCCCTAATGCGCCTCTTTAAATTATGTTTTTGTTTTTATAGGACTTGTTTTTAATTTTATAGCTTTTTATTGTTAAATATTTTTTGATTTTCATATTGTATTATAAGCAACGCTACTTAAATGGGGACTGCAATGCATATATAAGCAATTTTATCTTTAAACTTTTTTAAAATTACTAAAATATCCATCTTAAAATAATGCTTTTTCTCATTTTATAAAGGGCTTGCACATGTAGTCTTCAAGTGAGGACTGCAAATAGAATTTTTCTTTTATTATGTGACAAGGACATACACAAGGCAAAATAAGACACCTGGAGCATTTTTATTAGTGAGGATGTGGCTTACGAGCCACGCAACAGTGTTCATTAATGGGCTTATAGATTGGTAAGGAAGAACTCAAATGACCGAAGATGGGATTATAAAAATGAAAAAAGTTCATTCTTAAATATTAAGGAATAATCTATCTAAAGACCTAACTACAATGATTAATAATAATTTTTTAATCAACAAGTACTGCTTCTCATTTATTCATAAATTATACTTATTCATTACAAGACATCTCCCTCTATATGCAAAGCTCTCATAGCAACTTTATAAGCTACACTATTTCCTTATCTAAAAGTAAAGCCCAACTCCCAATTTGATCTTTTAATTAAAATGCCTCTTATATCATCTACAATCTGCCCCATCCAAGCACATATAGGAGCCTTTTTATTGATCTCTTTAATGATTTTTTGAGCATCTCCTTCAAAATTTAAATTTCTAAGATTCAATTCTAAGACTAACTCTATGGCCCTCCATGCTGAGTAGTTTCGACCAGCTCAAGGCTTCATATAAATTGCTTTGAGGCACATAATGAGATTAGGAATTCACCTTTATGATTCCTTGCAACAATACCCATACCCATTATGTTATTTGCCTCATCAATAGCAACATCAAAATTAACTTTAGTGAAACCTTCAACTGGTGGCTGCCATTTAGTATCCCTTCTCCTTAAACTTTCTACCTTATTTTGCTCCTCTTATGCCTTACATGTTTCTTGGAAAACTTTAAGGTTAGATAAAGCAACCTGTATTACATTGCTTGGACAATCTAGCTTATTCTCAAATACAATTTTATTCATTCTAGTCCATAATCCTTTGAAAATGACAACTAATTCTTCTGATTGAATCTGCTAAAAGCATTGCTGATCTCTACCGTGCTCCACTTCTGTACACTACTTTACTTTTCTACGCACACATCACTTGCTGTTGGGCATCACCATAACACATATTCTATTGTCTCCTCTTCCCTACAACATATTGGACATATAGAATCTTCCACTATCTTCTTCTAATACAAATTTTTCTTTGTAGGTAAAATAGAGTTTAATGCTTTCCACATAAATTGCTTTGCTGTGTTAGGGATATTCAATCTCCAAATCCCTTCCCAAACATGTTTATGTGATTGTCTATTGGAGCTCTCACCATAAATTTCTTTTTCTTTACTTATCCCTAAAGAATAAGCACTTTGGACTAAAAACTTTTCATCATTTGTATAACCCCAAATGGCCTTGTCTTCATCTCTGTTTCTACTCAAGGGTATACTGCATATTTGGATGGCTTCCTCTCTATTGAAAATGTTGAAAACCAGCTCATCATTCCATCTGTGATTGTCTTCTAACACCAGAACCTTTACTTTTGAATCAGCATCCAAGATGCTCACTAGGGACCTCACCTTAAAACTTGTAGATGGAGGGAGCCACTAGCTTCTAGTTCCAAATAGAAATATTTCTACCCTTGCCAACTATCCACACTATGCCTTATTTTAATAATTCTTGAGCTGCCAACATAGTCTTCCACATAAAGGATGGTCTGTAGCTCAATTCTGCATCAAGAAATTGAGAATTGTTGTAGTATTTTTCCTTGAACACTCTTGCTACCAAACTATTAGGATTCTGCTATAGCATCCATCCTTGCTTAGCTAGTATGGCCCTATTAAAGACTTTAATATCACAATATCACGAAATCCCAACCCACCATCTCTTTTGTTCTCACCCATTCTACCCCTAACTTTTATACTGAATCCCTCTTCCCTCTTTCTTATTGCTCTACCAAAATTTTGATTACATAGAATTAATCTCATTGCACAATCTTTTTGGCAACAAAAATACATTCATTGTATATGTAGGAATTGATTGTAGCATAGCGTTGATAAGAACCTCCTTCCCAACTATGTATAAAAATGTATTTTTCTAGCTATTGATTTGCTTCCACATCCTATCTTTGATTTCCTTAAATTTTTGGTACTTCGATCTTCCAATCATATCTGGTAGACCAATATACTTGCCATAGTCCCCACATATGACAGCTCCAGCTTCTTGTAAGATTTCTTTTTGCATTAGGCCACTATTATTAAAGCTGAACAATATAGATGTTTGTTGTCTATTAAGTACTTGACCTGATGATTCTTCATGGAGTTTCAGTATTTCGTGAATTCTCTTCCAATCTTCACTGCTGGCTTTACTAAAAATCACACAATTATCTAAAAATAGAAGATGAGTGATTTTAGTTCCACCCCTTACATCAACCACTCTACATATCTTCTCACTTTGTTCTACTTTACTCAATAGAGAACTTATGACACCTTCTACATACATTATGAAGAGGTAAGGAGATAGTGGGTCTCCTTGCCTCAAGCCTCTTGTTAGAATAAAACTCTCACCCGTCTTTCCATTGATCACCATAGAGTATTGGATAGATTCCACACACTACATGATTAGCTGAATCCATTTTTCATTGAATCCCTTCCTTCCCATTATTAATCTTAAGTATTGCCATTCCATTCTATCATAGACCTTATACATGTGCAGCTTCAAAGTCATGCTTCCAACTCTTCATCTTTGTCTTGTCTTCATAGAATGTAGTAGTTCATTTGCCACCATTACATTGTCTATATGGATCTTCCTGGTACAAAAACACTTTGAGAGCTAGAAATAACATGTGGTAATACATTTTTAAGCCTATTAGCTAAAGACTTAGCAAAAAACTTATACAAGACATCACATAAAGAGATAGGCCTATATTCATTTACAGACAATGGGGCACTAACCTTAAGAATAAGAATAATATTAGTATGATTCAGACTACGAGGCATACCTCCCCTATTAAGGAAGTCTAGCACAGCCTCACATACCTTGGACTCCACTGAGCTCCAGTGTTGTTGGTAAAACTCTGCTTCAAACCATCTAGTCCTGGAGATTTGAAAGGGCCCATTTGTTTCAATGCTTTATAAATTTTTGTAGTTGTGAAGGGGGTCTCCAATCCTGCATTCATATCATGTGTCACATTTTTATCAATACATTAAGACATTCTTTAATAACTTCTAACTGTGGGTAAGATGTGGTGTATATATATAGGAAGTGGTTTTTAAATGCATTGGCAACTTTAGCCTCTTCACACTTTGTAACACCATATGAATCCCTAACTTATTTAATGAAATTCTGCTTCATTCTTTGTGTGGCACAAGCATGAAAGAATACAGTGTTCCTGTCACCTTGTTGATATCAGTGCCTTTTTACCATTTGCCTCCGTTTCAAATCTTCTTTATCTAATAAAGCCCCCAACTCTCTTTGTAACTTTATAACTTCCTCCACATTGTGCTGCCCTTCTTGATCTTGCATCTGCTTTAGCAAATTTGACTTTTCTTTTATAAGTATATCTTAACTAGCATTAGAAAGCTTGCTCCACCCTACTAGAGTGTTCTATTTTTCTTTAACCATGCACCTCCTATAGATACACTCTCTTGCCTCTACACCTCATTTAAAATTTTTTTACATTCTTCTTCAAAACTCCAAGCAACTTCATATCTAAATGACCTATTTACTCAACCCTTATTGAAATATGAAATACTTTTGCCAAAAAGAAAACAGCAAGGGTTTGTGATCATAACAACTTACAACTATAGTCTACCACCTATCCAATCTTTCTATAGTAAATGTATCATCACAATGCTTGTTACTCCATGTATACTTCGAGTTAGTCCAACCCAGATCAAACAATGCACCCCTCTCCAATGCTTGTCTAAACTTATTCATTTGAGCTTCACTAGGCAATCTACCTCATTTTTCTCATCTTGTGAAAGGATTTCAATTCTCTTGAATTTTCGGCTTAGTAATTTATTTCTTCAAATGCTAAAAAATTGCAATGTACCTCATCCTTATAATTTTGGATACAAATAGAATTAGTAGGGGTATAATCTGTTCTTTTCGATTTAGTTTTAAACATATTTTAAAACCAAACTGGTCTAAGTCGATTTTGAAGTTTTAAGAATTGATACAGACTGATTCATCTAAGAAATAAGAACTTTCTATTTTTTCAGTTTTGGTTCGGTTCGCTTTAGTTTACAAGTGTAATTCGGTTTTGGGATTTTTTGTTGGGCTAGTTGGCTTTTCTTACCAAAATGATTTTTTTTTTACCCCAATTATGTTTTCAAGATATTGAACTGGTTTTAATCAGTTTTGACTCCTAGGAACCCTAACATACCAAACCATTGTTAAACTAGAGGGGTTTGGTCTGTTTTTTAATTTTTTCTTACTCCCTTAAGAATTAACCACATGATTGTCTTCCTTAAAAAAAGTAATAAAACTAAAAAATAGTTTGCTATAAGTACATGAATATGGTAAAATACATTCTATATATATGATGGATGATCATTAGAATTCTTACACATTCATATATTCTCATTTCCTATATTCATGTATCCCCTTGATTCATGAATTGACATTCCCTAAGTTCATGTATTCATTTAATATCATGTATCCTCTTATGCCTATAAAATAGAATCTTGAGAAGCATTTATTGTAGAAACACAACAAGAAAGTTGAGAGAAATAATATTAAAATCCTGAAGAACTAGTTTAATTTATTGTGATATTTCAATTTTCTTATTACTTATCTTTAATTTTACAACATTAAAATATTAAAAATTATGAAAAGAATCAAAAAAGTGAAAAACGAAAATTAGAAATAAAGACACAAATATTTAGAAAACAAAATAAAATATTTTAAAAAACATAAATTAAACAAACTTATAAACCAAACTTTAAAAGATAACATTACAAGTTTTAAAAACATATTAAATTATGAAGAAAAAATTATGAAAATTTTTTAAATGAATCATTAAAAAAATTTATCATAAAAAAATAGTGGTGCTAGTGTGCGACCCAACTTTGACCGTTGGGCGTGCCCACTAATACAAATTTCACTTTTTTTATTTTTTTCTTCTTTTATTTTTTACATTTTTTAACATATTTAAATATTTTTAAAAAATAAAAAATACACCAATATACTAAAAGTCAATTCCTTAACCATTAAGTAAATAAAAAAAATGAAAAAAAAAAAACTAGATACATGAGCAATCAAAATGAGGGGACAAACTCATGGAATATATATATACTAGCATTTTCCTAAAAAATATTATCGAAGAGGGAGTAGGGGCGGGGGCGGGGATGGAGCCGATTGTACACTTTTAAAACTTTGTAAATGTTAAATGTACATAATATCAAACTTGTCATCTTCTAATTGATCATGATATGGTTGTTAAGAGTATTAGTAGTGGGGCCTAGTCATTCTTTGGTCAAATTTTGACTAGAAAATTCACTTTTTCAAATTTAGTTAGCCACTTTTTAACAAAACCAAATAACAAACTCTTTAAATCTATTACTATTTTATTAAAATATTGATTTTGATATTTTCATTTGTTTTAATTCTAATGGTAATTGGAATATTTATTAATTATTAAAAAAGTACATATTAATTTTTTAATGTTCATATTATTCCAATGGATATACTTTGACTTCAAGTATATGTGTGTCCTTCCCAAACTGTTAACGATATGTAAATAAACATCCATTCGTTGGATTAGAAGAACAAGCGAAGTTTTATTTTGAAAAGTCAAAAAAGAAGTAAATATTTAGTGATATTGGTGTTATCTTCCCTTTCCTATATTGCACTTTGCACCATCAAGTTTGGATATACCAAGCTGCTGGTAGTAGTATAGTATTCTCTTAGCCCATTGTCAAAAAAAAAAAAAAAAAAAAAAAAAGGAAAAACATAGATAAATATATACTCACAATCTTATATTCACCAAATAAGGGACTTCACTTGCGATGTCTCCTACAAGTGGGAAGATTATGTTATGGCCAAAAAATAAGTTGGCCAGCAATTTGGGCTAGTTAGATTTAGCCAGTCAAGAATATGATAGACAAAATTAATGTAGATTTAGTTAGTTTGATGTAAATGTATTTTAACCAAATTAGCTAAGTCTTAACTAAATCTAATTATGCCTAGCTCACTACTAGTGCTCTAATAGCCACGTCAATTTTTTTCATTAGAATCCTTTTCATCAGCAGCTCTACACCACATACTTATTAAAAATAAATAAATAAAATAATAAAAATAAAAATAAATATATATTATAAAAGTGTTGAGTAGATTTTTCCTTCTCGTTAATAGGCTACCTGAGTGTTGATTTAGGGACCATTTTGAAATGAATAAATCTACTCGACAGTTGGTTTAATTTTTCTATACCGCACACCATGAGACCGGATTTGCGCAAAAGTAAAAGAAGGGAATCGGCCTCACTGGTAAAAGACAGCAAAGACTTTGATTTGCATGTTCTTCTTTTCTTTTTGGTGTTGGTCTTATTCGATTGACGGAAGATGGTCAATTTGTGTGTGTGTGAGAGAGAGAGAGAGAGAGGGAGAGATCAGAGAGAGAGAGAAGAAAAGTGAGGCAAATGATTGGATGACAATTTATTTTGGATCATGATTCTTAAATGATTCTTTGTCTAGAGATGAAGGGAAGCTGAGGAAGAAGAGAGAAGAAGAGGGAAATTTAGATGAAATGCAACAATGGATGAGGAAGCGAGGAGCAAATTGGGGCTAGTAGAAAAAAAAAAAAAAAAAAAAAAGGGTTTGCGAAGCCAAATTGGAAATGGGTAGGGGTGAAAAAAAAAAGACCATTTCATTCTGGTCCAGTACCCATTTTTATTTTATTTTATATAAATTGGTTGAAATCAGTTCAGTTTTAATTTTTATTTTCCTAACACCAAATTGACCAAGACCAGATCGGTTTACATATATACAATTTAATTTTTTTTATATATAATTATATATAAAATAATCTTATATTATATGCTAAATTGCTAATTAATATAACATTAAAGTTTAAAATCCTATTGTTTATGTATTCTTTTTTATAAATACATTTTATAGCATAATAAATAAGATATATTATTTTTGATAAATACATTTCTATACATTTGATTACATACACTTACATAAAAAGTGTATCTAACCATCATATTATCATTAACACATATGTAACCAAGCCTATTATCACTAACATATATAATTAAATATATTAATAAGTTAGACACTAACATATTATCACTAGCATATTATAACTAACACACATAATCAAATACTATATCACAATATGATACTATTATATCTTCTATATATAAAATGTGCCTATGAAACGGAAATTCTTGTTTTAACGGATGGTTTAACGCTTTTTGTTATTTCCCGTTAAAGTTAACACAGATCAACAAGATGGATCGGGAAGTGCTCGAATTGAAAATCAAGAACTGGTTGGACACAGTGAAGCTTTGGATACTGTGTGACCACGTCTTCGCCTCCTCGGACTCCATCAAAGAATCGTGCTTCACCGAGAATTCTGTTCAGTTTCACTGACAATAACTCTGTTTTCCTTTACCCAAAACAGAGCAATCATAGGGGATGTTCAAAATCCTACCACGACTGAAACAAATGGAAAAACACCATACAGAGCCACCATATGAGAAGCCAAGCCACTGCGTCAACAAACAAACCACCCACACCGTTGAGTACCTTTAGCAACACCAACATCCAACTCCACGCATGGCTCAAGAGAAATAAGATGAAAAATGAAAATAAAACCAGATGAAATGAGAAATGAGGAAATAAAACTAGATGAAAAATAAAAGAAATGAGAAGATGAAACAATCGGCTCAAAAGAAGGAAGGAAGAAACGAAAATTGAAGAAGAGAAAGAAGAAGCAGCATTCGGCTGGAGAAGGAAGAAGATAAAAGAAATAAAAGCCCTAAGGGCATTGAGGCCAAAACGCACCATATGGTGCAGGAGTTGGAAAACGTCCACGTGCTAGGCCTAAAAACTGATTGGGCTTGGGCCAAAATAGAAAATAACCCACTAGAAACAAGCCCAATCCGAAAATAAATGTCCCATAAAATAAAAATGACACAATATAAATAGATAAAAGTTAAATAAAAACACTACAACTTAATATTAATAAAATAAAATAATTAAAGCCCAATAATAGAATAATTAAAACAAAGAGTAATTTAAATATAAAACAATAATTAATATAAAAAATGAACATTATTTAAATTTCACAACTTAAAAATTACAAAATAATATAACAAAAAATAAGGTTTTTGAAATATTACGAATTTCAACTAAACAAACGTGCTTTGCATGTTGCTCCAACCTAGTATATATATATTAATACTAATACTAATACTATTAGTAATCTTCTATATATAAATTACTATAGTATAAGTAGTTGTACTAATACTATGTCACTATAATATAGTTATACTAACTTTATAATCCACTAATACAATATTAAAACCGGAAAGATTGGACCGAACCGGATCGAAACTGGCAAAACTGAAAGTATTGGTTTAAGAGTGTAACCAATGTTGTATTAGTTATTCAAATCTCAAAATCGGTGTATACTGGTTCGTTTATAAAATATGTCTAAAATTGGACCGAAATAGACATGTTATATCCTTAGAAATGGGCCTGCTGAGTGCTGTTTCAGTGAGCATTTAAAAAAAATAAAATCCAAGTTGGTAGATAGTGTGTAGTGTAATAGCTGTTGTATAGCATAAGTCCTTTGAAATTCAAACCAAAGGAAAATGATAGATATACCATTTTTTATACAACTATATTTTAAATGATGAACACTTTTATAACGTTATAATGTCAATTGATATGAATACCATCTTTTTAAAATATGGTCATATAAAAAAGTATAAAACAATTATACATATATTACCAAGGTCCAAAACCACTCATTTCAATTCAAAACTTTCTAAACAATATGTACCATTTTTTAAAAAAGTACCAATCACAAGAATCTGAATTTCTCGTGACCTTATTTTTAATAATGAATAAAAACCTGATAATATATTTAATCGCCTAAGAATTGATTCGCATATAAACTTTGAAAAATGAAAACAATAATTTTTTAGTTTATGATTTATTCTTAAAGTGTTAAAAAATTCTATTTATAAGTTAATGTAGATAACATGTTTAATAAAGTGTTTATATCACATAATTTAATGTAAGAAATAAGTTTTAAAATTTGAATATTAGGTTGTTCCAAAATCTCCTCTGACTTTTCTCTATGGAAAGGGAGGTTAGGTGGAGTGTAAGTCTTTGTTTTACTTGAGGGAGTAAGAGAATGAACGCATCACTCGTCTTTTATATGACTAAGTGTTCCTGTAGATATGGAGGAGTTGGAAGAACATTAGAAACAATTAAGGCTTTCGGAAGAAGAGAATGCAGAAATCAACCTAGAAACTAAGCGTATGGGAAAGATAACGAAAAGAGGGGAATTGAGTATTGTTGGGAAATTTTTCTCTGACTGAACAATAGGGAAGGAAGTGATTCGATCAACCATGGAAAAAATTTAGAAAGTAGATAAGATTTCCTCTTTTCAAGATATTAGCCCAAATTTGTTTGTAAGTACATTTGAAATCTAAGCAGATAAAAGTAGGGTTCTAGAGGGCAAACCTTGGTTATTAGACCTTTTGATGGTTTGACACCCCTAAAGAAAAATGTGCTTTGATCATGAGAGTTTTTGGATTCAATTACATAATCTACCAATGGTGTGTATGAATTGAGAAATGGGTAATCAAATTGCAACAACAATTGGCTCTGTGAAGGAGATAAATGTTAGAGACTTTGAGATTGGCTGGGGCAATTTTCTCAGAGTCAAGATTGAAATTGATATTAGCAAGCCATTGTCAAGGGGGGGAACTATTGATGTTATGGGGAAGAGAATGTGAATTCCGATTTGATACAAGAAGCTTCCTCGAATGTGTTTCACTTGTGGAAAATTGGTGCATGGTTCATCTAGGTGCATCGGGATTGGTGTGCAAAATTCACAAAGCAGCAATGAAAAACAATCAATTTGGAGTTTGGCTCAGAGCAAGTTCGAACCCAAGAAGAAGGTTCAATGATAGTCATAACGGAGTTGATTAAGGGAAAACGAGAGATGGTGATCGGGAAGCACACTATTAGAGTTCTGATCGAGGGGGATAAGTGAATTTAGATAATACTCTAGTACAAGCTGGCGATACCACTAGCAGGGAGGATTCCAGCAGAAGTGAAACGGAAGGCGTGAATGAAGGGAATTCTAATTTTGCATTTGAGAGTGTGAGATATCAAGAAGTTCTAGAGGAAAAATTTGAGCAACAACCTCATTCTGGGTTGGGTAAAAATACAAATTTGATCTTAGTGGCAGATAAGGAAGTGGTGATTGGATTTTTTGCTGAATTGGATAAAGGGAGTAAAGTGGATATGGGTCAAGCAAATAAAGGGGCTTTGGACTTATCTACTGAAATAGTAGGCTCAAGGGGCCCAACAGGAAGCTGTTGATGGAAATAACATTGTTAACTACCATGAACTACAAAACCTGAAGGAAATCATGAAGCATATTGTTAGAGCAGATAAGGGACGGGCTCTTCAAGGAAAGTGGACGAGGAGAGCTCATAATAAAGGTAATGATTCTACTAGTTTGTTGAGTTCTGGTTACAGACGCAGGTAGTTGAATGTAGAGGAAGAGTGTTTAGAGTCTAAAGATTCTAAAAAAGGGAAATTTGATAATGTTGAAGATGTTAACATAACAACTCAGATAACGGCGGTGTCTGCGAGTCAGCCCCGCCAAGTATTATGAAAACATTAACCTGAAACTGTCAGGGGCTTGGGAATCCCTAGAGAGTTCATGGACCTTGCTATTTGATAAAGGAAGAGAAGCCCTACATAGTTTTTCTTATAGAGACAAAACTACCTACTCGCAAGATGGATGATATAAAAAATAGATTGAATTATGATGGATGTTTCATAGTAGATCCTATGGGAAGAAGTGTGGGGTTGGCATTATGATGAAATGCATATGTGGTTATAGAGATTGTTAACTACTCTTAGCATCACATTCACTCTAAAGTAGCCTGTCAAGAGAATAATACACATTGGTGTCTCATGGGTTTTTATGGTCACCCTGATATGAATAAGAGAATGGAAATGTGGGGTCTGTTGTCGATGCTAAAGCCACCTATTGAACAACCTTGGTGTGTGATAGGTGATTTTAATGATATATTAGCTCAGTCTAAAAAATCTGGAGGAAGGAAGAGACCCAAAAAAAAACCAAATGGGAGAGTTTAGACATGTACTTGTGATTAATAACCTTTCTGATTTTGGATGGATTGGAGATAAATTCACTTGGAGTAATAAGCATGTAGATGACTCCTTTACAAAGGAGAGATTGGGTAGAGTGGTAGCTAATGTACAATGGACAGAATTATTTAGTTATGGGAAGGTGAAAGTCTTGCCAGTTATTAAGTTTGACCATAGACCTGTTATGTTGGAATTGAATGATGAAAAGTTTATAAGAAGGACGAGGAGCAAAATATTCAGGTTTGAGGCAAAATGGGCAATGGAGAAGGAAGGAGCTGCTATTATCGAAGATGCATGGTCAAAAAGACCATAAGAGCAAGATGCCTTGCAAAAGATATAGAATAAGTTAAAGTCCTGTAAAAGGGGCTTTACTAAGATGGAGTTCCTTAAAAGATCTTGATGAAGAAAAGAGAATTGTGCAGAAAACTGAGTTCTTAAAGAATGTTGAATGAAGGTCTCCATAATGTTGATTCCTTTAAGAAATTGCAAGATGACATAGGTAAGCTCTTGGATAAAGAAAATATGAAGCAGAGGCAGAGAGCTAAAACAATCTGGTACCAGTTGAGTGATAAAAATACTAAGTATTTCCATATTTGTGCTAGTCAAAGAAAAAGGAAAAACTGGATAAAGCATATAAGAATGGGTAGGGCAGACAACTAAGTGAAACGGAGGAAATAGAAGGTGTTGTTCATGACTATTTTTAGAATATTTTATCATCCTCAAATCCACCTATAGAGGCCATAGAAGACTGTTTCTAAACTATTGAATTGAGAGTCATTGTTGATATGAATGACGAATTGCAAAAGGAATTTACAAAAGGAGAAGTGGAAGAGCCATTGAAGTTGTGACGCCCCCAAATCCCCACGCCCGAACACGGGAAAATCGAGACGTCCGGATGGTGACAACCCGGGTCACCACCCTATCGACGGGTGCCAAGTGTGTGCAAAGGCAACAAATGTGCACGAAAGAACACGCAGTGGATAACGAAAGTCATAACTAATTACCAGAATTTTTCTTAACGTAATACAAGCTGTTTAAAACGTATATAGGTAAAATATTACAAAACACAAATACAGTTTTAAACAAATATAAAACACAGCATCAGCAGCCCGGCGGAGCCGCATCCTCGGGCTCAGCCTCCTCCTCTTCGTCCTCTAACTCTGCACCAAAAGCTACGGAACCCAAAATGGTACCGCAAGTAAGCAAAACCCAAACACTACCAGATAAAAACACATAAAACTCAAACAAGATGCATGAAACATGCCCAATGCACAAAGCCCATAAAACACAAGTTTTCCACACACGCCAAAAACCCATTTGGCCCAAAAACACACAACCTTTCCAACTAACACGCCAAAAGTCACATTTGGCCCAATATCTCGCCAAAAGTCCATTTGGCCCAATACCACGCCAAAAGTCCCATTTGGCCTCTCAACCATTATCCAATTTTAACCGCATGCACCATGATCTCCCCTAGGGGTCATCCGCACACCCTGGCTCCAGTGCCACACCGCAGAGTACCACCGCGCGTGTGACACCTAACAAGCGATGCCCAGTTCCGCGCCCCGCACGTGCGTAGCCAAGCATCCTCTAGCCCTCACCAGCGAAGGGCCACGGAGTCAGTGCGTAGGGCGATGCCCGGTTCCGCGCCCGGCGCGTTCGTAGCCAAGCAACCCCTAGCCCCCGCTCCCGTCGTCTAGCGACGACTCAAGGGACATCACTCAGTTTATTCCGCTCCCGAGTGACCAGAGGAGCTCCACAGGGATAATACCTCATCCCGGCTTGGGGTCGTGATACACACGCACCCGTAAAACCACTCACGCCAATACACAGGCCTTTCACACAATTCCACAAACACCCGTGCATGCACCATGCAATGCCATAACAATGCATAATAAAATAATCAAACAACATAACACAATTAAACAGACAACTCCGTCCTCCATCCATCCGACCCCCGAAACTCCTCGGACTCAGTCCGGAATCAACAACCAACAACAATAAATAAATTGTATGAGCGATATATATTTAAATCTGAAAATAGGGTTTGAAAAATACTTACAGCGCTATATGGAAATTTTAGAAAACAAGCAGCGTTGCAAACGGCGGAAAAACAGCAACGCCACAGTGAAAATTCACTGTGGCCGTGGGTTTGAAAAACTCACTTTTGAACGGGGACAAACTAGGACACGAGATTGATAGGGTATGGTCTAGGGATGGTTGTGAAGCTATTGGAAGTGATGAACGGCCGTGGGTGGCGGCGGAATCGCTGGAAAATGGCCGAAAAACTCAAATCGGAAACTAAGCTCGTATGAGCTGTTCCGGTGGTCGTTGGAGGCCGGAAATGGGTGGGTTAGGACGGCAAGGAGTCGGTGATGAAGTGGTGAAGAAGTGGTGGCCGGAGGTGGAGCGACGGCGGCGGCGGATCGGAGCAAAATCCATGCGCCCTTCTTGGAGCTTTTTCGGCCAAACGGCCGGCCGGTTGGGGGTGGGCTTTGGAGGGGTGGTGCGCCGGAGGGAGGGGAAGAGAATGGGACCGGTGGGGGGCCGAGTGGTGGCCGGACGGCGGTGGGCCGGTAGAGAGAAGGTGTTCGGCGTGAGGGAGAGGGAGGAGAGAGAGAGAGCTCGGGGGGGGACCGATCGGGGAGAGAGAAGAGAGAAAAAAGAAAAAGAGAAAAAAGAAAAAGAAAGGAAAAAGAAAAGAAGAAGGAAAAAGAAAGAGGAAAAAGAAAAAGAAAGGAAAAAAAAAGAAAAGAGATGTAGGGAAAAGAGGAGATCTAATCCTCATCCGGAAAACAAAACTAAACTGCCAAAAAGAAATTAAAAACCACAAAACAACTAAAAGAAATAAAACACAACATCAAATAAATTAAAAACTAAATTTAAAACGCAAATAAAGTAAAATAAAAAAACTAATATATTAATTAAAATAAAAACAATTATTTCAGCGAAAATACACTCAAAAGCGGGTCATCACAGAAGTAGATGAGGCCCCTCAAATATCCAGACCCTGATAGCTTTAGGGCTTACTTTTATCAAACTTATTGGAACATAGTGGGAGAGGAGGTATGTAATGTTGTTTTAAGTTTTCTAAATGAAGGGTCTTTGGATTCATGTATTAACTTTACTTACATTACATTAATACCTAAGGTGAAAAATCCTTTGGTCATTAGTGCGTTTAGGCCTATTAGCTTATGTAATGTATTATATAAACTTATATCCAAAGTTAAAGTAAACAGGTTGAAGAAGTGCTGGGATCCATTATTTCTAGTAGTCAAAGTGCTTTCATCCCAAAGAGACTTATCATATACAACATCATGATAGCTTATGAAACTTTGCATACAATGAAGACTAGACAAAAAGGTGGTTATGTAATTATGGCACTTAAACTTGATATGTCAAGGGCATATGACAAAATTGAATGGAGTTATTTGGAAACTGTCATAAGAAGATTGGGTTTTGGAGCAAGGTGGATATCTTTAATCATGGAATGTGTTACATTAGTTACATATTCTGTAATTGTTAATGGTTAGCCAGGGAAATGTATTAGGCCTTTGAGAGGGTTGAGGTAAGGATATCCAATCTCTCCTTACCTGTTCTTATTATGTTTAGAAGGATTGAACTCCTTAATAAACTCAATTGAGAATTGTGGTGAAATAAGGGTGTTGCATTATCAAGGGGGGCACTCAAGTGAATCATTTCTTGTTTGATGATGACTGTATCAATTTTGGGAGGGCATCTATGGTAGAATGGGCCAAGATACAAGTACTATTGGGAAGATATGAGAATGCCTTGGGCCAGTTCTTGAATAAGGAAAAGGCTACTAACTACTTTAGTTCAAATACTCCACTAGACATAAGAAGGTCCATAATAGAGGCAATTGGTGTAAAGGAGTGTGGCAGCTATGAAAAATATTTTGGACTACCATCTTTGGTGGGTAGATCCAAGTATAACACTTTTAGATACTTAAAAGAGAGAATTTGGGGCAAAATTAACAACTGGAAAAACAAGTTTTTGTCTTAGGTATAAAAGGAAGTGTTGATCAAAGCTATGTTACAATCTATACCCACTTTCCCTATGAATCTTTTTAAGCTACCTAAGAAGTTATGCAAGGAAATTATCAAATTCATGTTGAACTTCTGGTGAGTCACCAACTGAATGAGAATAGAGTACATTGGAGGAGTTGGGGTAAAATGGGGGATGCAAAAGTAAGAGGAGGTTTAGGCTTTAGGGATATTTGTTTCTTCAATAAAAATATGCTTACAAAGCATTGTTGGAGAATGTTAAAGTAACATCAATCCTTAGTAGCTTAAGTCATGAAGGACAAGTATTTCAAACAAGGTGATTTGCTAAATGCAAAATTGGGAAATGAATCTTCACTAATATGGAGAAGCCTACTCTCCTCTATAGATTTGGTTAAAGCAGGTTTGATGTGGAGGATGGGTAAGGGTGACCAGGTTAGAATTTGGAAGGATAAGTGGCTGACTATACCAACATCATACTAGATTCAATCACCAATTAAAAAAAAAAAATTGGCAAAGAAGCTACTACTAGTGAACTTATTGAGCAAGGGTGGGGAATGAAGATAAAATTGTGTGGATACATACTAATAGTGGGAGATTTTCTATCAAAAGTGCTTTCCATTTAGAGTACTCTAGCAATAGGATGTTTAAATGGGAAACATCGACACACGCTAATACAAGAGATGGCTGGAAGCAAATATGGGATTTGAATGTGGAAGGAAAGGTCAAGCAATTCCTATGGAAGGCTAAAAACAAAATTCTTCCAACAAAACTGAATCTCTTTGAGAAGAAAATTACTGATAACTGCTTTTGTCCAATCTGTACATTCTTTGTGGAGTTGCCTTGGAGCTTCAGATGTTTGGGCTGAAAATGGAAGTCAAGTGCATAAGTGGCCAAGTCATGAGTTTGTTTTTATGGAGCTATGGATGAAAATAAATGAGATGTTGACTATTGAAGAGGTTGAAGAAGTGAGTTATATAATGAGAAGAATATGGCTGAGAAGAAACTCACTTATTTTTTAAAACAAATTTGAGCATCCAAGAATGGTGTTGATGAATGCAAATCAATGTCTGCATGACTTTTCTAAAGGTCAAAATTATCAGTAAGAAAGTATGCAACAAAGAAGTATTGTGAGGTCCTTAAGTACATGGAAGAAACCAATTGGGACATTCTGCAAGGCCAACAGAGATGTAGCTATGGATAGCAAGTCAAAAACAGCAGGAGTTGAAGTGATTATAAGAGATAATGAATGTGAGATCATAGTTGGCCTGTGTTCATTCATAAAGCATGCATTGAAGCCTATAACAGCAGAGGCAATGGCATTAAGAAAAACTATGGATTTTCTGTATGGAGCTAGGGATGACAAGGGTGACATTAGAAGAGGATTCCCAAACAGTGGTGAATGACACAAATAGCATGGGAGCCATTAATACAAAATATGGTAATGTGATTGATGATACTAGAAGCATGCTTATGGCAAATCCACAATGGAGTGTCTGTTTTACATAAAGGGAGGCAAATAATGTAGCACATAAATTGGTAAAGTTAGCTCTTTCATATGTTGAAGAGCTAGTATGGATGGAGGAGGGTCCTGAAGAGATTTTGAACTTAATTCAAAGTGAAAAACCATGTAATAGCTGAATGGTTTGCATGATAAAATTCTATCTATTCTTTCAAAAATAAAAATAAATAAATCTTAGAAATTAAATAATTCAAACCTTAAAATTTAATTAATGTAAATTATGTGTTCTGATTGATAATAGAATAAATTTAAAATATTTTATATATTTTGAGAATGATAAAATTTGAACAAGAATTTTGAAAAAAACAAAAAAACAAAAAAAAACAAAAAAACAAAAAAGGAAAAATAGCCTTATTGTAAGTTCAAATCGGTTCGACCAAACAAGTTGGGTCTGGGTCTGGGTCGTTTGCAGTTTTGCAGTGGCACCGAGCTTCTACAAGAAACCAATATTGTTCGAGCTTCTCAAATCAAACTAACAAACATGCAGCAGGTAATCAAAACCCCTATGAAACTCAAAACCCTAGTTCATTCCAATCGTGCTTAGTTTATCTTTATTTCTATCCTTATTGATTTTTTTGTTATTATTTATTCGGGGGTCTGATTCTGTTCAATTCTGATACCGAAGGGTGGGGGTTCAGATACGGAGGTGACTTGGGAAGATCAGCAGAACATCAACAAGTTTGGAAGATTAAACAACCGCTTTCACGAGCTCCAGGATGAGATCAAAAACGCCAAGGTTTAGTACTACAAATGTATTTGGAAAATTATATAATGATTTTTATTTTATTTTCACTTTTCAAATGTTGTATTATTTATCGTTGGTAGTAAAGTTTGGGCTAATCTTGATATGCTTTGGTTTCGATTTTGTTGATGTTTGTTATATACTTTTTCTTTCTTTATTTATTCCCGAATACATCTTGTCAAGAACTATGGAGTTGTGAGTCACTGAATGTGTTCCATAATTTGAAGTCGATTTTGAGAAATAATTAAAACCTCTTTCTAATTTTGGATCTTGATGGGTATTAGCTATCTTTTCATTTCGTCTGTTGTTAACTTCCCTTTCTTGGTAAAATTTTCTGATAATTTCTTATCTGGAGTGTGAATTTTTGAGATTTTTGTGTTTAATTTTAAATTTCTGATTAGTACGCCTCTAATTTATTTTCTTGAATTTAAGTAGGTATTTGTTTGTTTTGAATTGATTGTTTGTAGGTACACTCTGATAGTTTTCGTCTGTTAAATTTGTTGCTTGATTTGAGATATGCTTTAGAAAATTAGAGGAATTCTAGGTTTGATTCTTTTGTGAATCTATTGTTTTTTTAATCCAAACTGTACGTAGAAAACTACAGTAGACGAGCTAGATACTTTTGTGTTTTTTAAAATTCTTCGACTGATACTTGATGGAAACAATAAGATGAGAAAATTTGGTAAAAAGTAAAAGATATTAAAGATGCTGTTTGGAAAGGCTAAACCGAGGAAGCCAAGGGCAAGCTAACAGCTTTTTCTCTTATGTATAAATGTTTCAAGTTACGCTTAAACGGGCTTAGAAAAATGAAATATATTAAAAGAAGTAGATACTTTAGTCTCTAATCTACTGATATAGGAGTGTATGATCCCCAAGTATAATTAGATCAAAGCCTCTCTTGTGAATCAGGTGTCATCTGAAAATTCATAGAAACTAGTTAATGTAGTATCTACATCTTGTGAGATCATCTACATTAGTTTGGGAATATGTAGTAATCTTTTGTTTATTTGTTTTGTTACTGTGCCACGTGAACTAGGAATGGTCGAGCAGATCTCACAAGCTTAACCAAAGCAACCTTTATTGTTAATTCCTTAGTTTCTAATGGAATTTATAAGATAAAATGCCTATAATTTTTTATCTGAAATTTTTGGGGAGTTCCCTTAATAATTAAAATGTCTGATCCCTTTTGTTCTTATGAGGGAGCCTACTGTTCTTTAATACCTTCTACGATGCTTGCAGTTTTTCATTCCCTGTCATTTGTATAATATTCTCGACCCTTTCGAAGAATTATTACACAAGAACAGTTCTTGTGTTTCTGAATAAAATTCTGGTGATTAGGTTTGACGTTAATTAGTATGGAAAGGAGGTTTGAGGGTTTATCTAATGCTTTTGAGTTCATTATGAAAAGTTGCAATATGTTCCCTATAATTTTTTCAATTTTCTTTCTAGTGAGAACCTGAAATATTTCTAAGCATCAAATTCAAAATTTTCATCTAAAATTTCAATGGATTCTTCCATCTCTTACCCAGAAACATCTGTTTGTCTCTCTCTAGAATTTGTCCCTGTAATTTTCATAGAGGACCAGTATTTTTGGAAATGGCTAGTAAAATATTCATAACTAAAATGCAGATATAGGGACTGATGTTGTGAATCTCCTTTGCTATTTGTGTTACATTTTCATAGATCACTTAGTTATTTATTGATGGTTATATGAACATTTGTATGGAATCTTTTAGTACGTCTTGAACTGAAAAAGAACATTGCTATTAGATGTAAATGGGTATGAATCGATAATTTCTTAGGACATTGCGGTGTATAAGAAAATAGTTAAAAAATCTCAATTGCTAAAGTTCTGCAGCTGTGAAAACTGCAAATTCATTGTTATAATCACTGCTACTAACAAGGTGTAGGTCACATGAATGCTCCAGCATCTCTAAATGAACTTAAATTGTGTAAACTTGTTGAAGTATATATGTTCTTGAGCCATGTGGCCTCAACACTAGAGACACAGTTGAATTTGGAAGGTCGATGGCCAGTATTCCTTATAGATAGAGGGAGTAAGTAAAATAAGAAAGTTAAAAAATGTAAAATGGAACAGAATTTGGGATGCTTGAGGTAATTAGAACAAGCATTTGTCTCCACGTCTTTATTGCATATATAAAGTGTCTATGTAGTACAGTTGGGCCTTAACTGTGTTAAAGCTAATTAAAGCATGGTATTTTTTCTTTTCTGAATGCAATGTGTGTGTGAAAGTGTATATTTATTGGAGTTGCATTGCTTTGCGATTACATGTAGCTGAAAAGATATTTTCGGGTTGTCCTGTTCTTTCTTTTTAACATCTGCTCCTCCTTAGTAAATGGTCCTTTTTCCTCAGGAAACGAATGATAATCTGGAGGATGCTAGCAATGAATTGATTCTCACTGATGAAGAGGTGGTTCGGTTCCAACTGGGGGAAGTCTTTGCCCATGTCCCGAAGGAAGAAGTGGAGAGCAGGATAGAACAGATGAAAGAGGTGACAAGCAAGAACTTGGAAAAACTTGAGGAAGAAAGGGATTCTATTCTTGCACAGATGGCCGAGTTGAAGAAGATTTTGTATGGGAAATTCAAGGACTCCATTAATCTAGAGGAGGATTGATACGGATGAGATGCGACTTCTGTCAATTTGGTTGGCAAGTTATTAGGGAAATGACTTTCAGCAGATTCTGATGCTTGGATATTGCAGTTGTCTTCACCACCAATAGCTTTGATCTCCTGCGAGGAAAAGGCTCAAAGGAGCTTCCAGTAAGAAGTTTTATCATCTTATGATTGTACTAAATTGCTTCTAGAATCGACAAAATCCCTATTTTCTTTGCTAAGGTGTTGCCTGCACCACAAGGATCGCTGATCCAAAAGCTGAAAACTTTTCTTTTCAGAGGAAGAGAAGTTGAATACTCTGAATGCTTATGGATGCGCATCATATGTTTTAGTAAGGAAAAAAACTTGCATGATTCTAAGAAATTAAAGGGAGGGGGAGATATTACACTTAACCCACAAATTAGCATTCATTTTACAATACCACCCTGTTTCGTGAATGAAGATCCCTCCGATTATAGTCTAGTACCCTTGGTTGGGTTCTCATTGTTCAGAATAGATCCTGATTGAAATCGAGGAGGGAGAAGAGTTCCCTCGGATAAGATCCCTCCAATTATAGTCTAGTACCCTTGGTTGGGTTCTCATTGTTCAGAATAGATCCTGATTGAAATCGAGGAGGGAGAAGAGTTCCCTCGGATAAGGGTAAGGAGGTGGGTGTGATGATGCATCGTCCAACTCGGAATTGGAAATATTATATTCAGAGTAGGATCCTATCTCTATATCGTGTGAGGAATTTGAATCAAGACATTTCCATTATGGGTCAGCATGTTCATTCAACTAGGGTTGAAAAGTTTGTTGGAAAAAAAAAAAAAAAACTCGGGTTGAAAAGAAAAGAAAATAGAAATGAGAGTTCTGGTTGTGGCCAAGCCAAGAGGAGGTGTTGTTTGGACCTTGACGAAGCCTAAGATACTATTAATTTTAACATGTTAATTAGATGAGTGAATGATGCAACTTACACAATTCAAATTCTGCATGGCGTTTCATCAAAAAAGTTGTGGCATATTAATGTCGCATGTGCGTGGGTGATATGTGGCATTATGTTAGGGATCTCGGTCTAGTCTCAAAACATTATGGTTCTCTATATCCATTTCACCCAATTATGACCAATGAGCCCATCTTTCTTGCTTGCCCTTTACTTGAGTCTATACGTGAGTGATGAGATTTAGTGAATATGATGATTGGTGTTGTGGTTGGTGAATTGGGATCTTGATGGTATGGTATGGTGTATGGTATGATGATAGCCGAATGGTGTGATTTGGCTATGGTAAGTGCCCCTTGGGTGGTATTATGGTAAATATGGAAGTGAGGCTAGGGTTTAAGGTTTCCTAAAATATAGGAAATCCTTATGGATGCTAGGGTTTTATGTAGGAAATATGGAGGCACTAGATCTAGTTTAGATCTAGAGTTTTATGATGAAAATAATTAGATCTAGGATTATGGAAGGTTATATGGAGGCTAATATGGTATTTGGATGATAGGAAAGTGAAGGAAAAAGCCCAACAAAGCTAGATCTTCTTGGAAAAGTAGATCTAGTGGGTTGGGATGGTTGGGGCATGATAGGTAATGTTAAGTGCAAAAAGAATAATGCAAATAACAAATAAATAACAAGAATGAAACTCAATAATGGAAAAGAGAAACAAACTTTCTTATAGATTGATAAATGAATCAACACCCGTCCACAAACGTCAAGGTTTTAAATCTCTATTTGGGATTCACACGGGTTGCACCCAAATAGCCCAAGTGCTAAACACCGAAGGAGATCATAAGAACAAATAAGCCGTCCACAAAGGAATTTGTCAAAAGATAATAAGAATGAGACTAGAGTGGCCTTTATATAAGCTTACAATGGGGAGACTCCTAATGATATTTGAATAAGGAAATAATTCCTAGTAGTAATAAAATAAGGAAATAAGGAAATATATAAATACTAGAATAAGGAAATAATTCCTAATAATACTAAAATAAGAAAATAACATAAAATAATAAAATAATAATATTACTCTGGTCGTGGGGCCCATGGGGGCCCACGGCTTGATTGGTGTTGGCCCGTGCTGAAAATGGCCAATGGCATAGGCCATGGGTGTTGGCTGACTGTTGCGTGGGCTTGCCATGGCATGGGCCATGGCATGCTGGTAGCGTATCAGTGGTGCCGACTAGGCATGTCAGTGAGTGTGTCGAGGCTAGGCCCGATGCCACTTTTCTAGAGGGTCTTAACACATTAACTTGGGTGGCTGTCCCATATGAACTTCTCCAATCATATTCTTAGGACAAGTTTGGAGAAAGAAGAGATGATAATTTTGTGAATAATAATAAGATAGTCTGTGAATAGTAGTGAGATAGTATGAGTTGATATTTTATGGGGTTATGGGAAATGAGAGAGAAAAAAATTAAATAAAAAATATTATAAAGTTAAAATATTGTTAGAATATAATTTTTTAATATTATTTTTATTTAAAAATTTGAAAATGTTGATTTTTATTTTATTTTTGTTAAAAGCTTTGAAAAGTTGTAATGATTAGTTTAAAAATATTTGTGTTTGAGTGATGTTTGAGAATGAAATGAGATAAAAATTTTGATATGAAATTATTTTTCCAAAGAAGCCCTTGATCATTCTAAATATTAAAGACAATCAGGAGAGGGCGACAGGTGTATTAAGGGCTTGTTTGGACACTTAGGTCTCGTTTGGATATCAATATTAATCCATCACATTCCCTTCTCAAACATAACTTAAATATAAATATTTCTCAATTTTAAATTTTTAACTTTTTTTGTATAATCATTACAACTTTCTTAAACTTAAAAAAAAAACATGAAAAATAATTCAATTTTTTTAAATCTCAAAACAAAAATAATATTAAAAAAATAATACTCTAAAAATATTTTTTAACTTTATAATATTTTTATTCAAATTTTTCTCATATTTTCTAATACTCAATAAAAAATTTTAATTTAAACAATTTTATTGTTATTCACAGATTTTTCATCTCGTCGCTAGGGGTGTAACCGGTCTGGTCCAGTTTTGAACAAAATTTAGGATTGAACCGGTATGTACTGATTTTTTATTTTTAAAAACTGATTACACACCGATTATTCCCCTAAACCGGTACGTCCGATTTCGATCTAGTTCGATTTGATTTTTCGGCTTTAATATATTAAGTATATTATTATTACTAATGTATTTATTAAAAGCAATATATTAGTAATTTATTAGACAATAAAATATATTTAATATATATATTTTATATTTAAAACATATGATTAAATAAATATTTATGTTTAAAATTAAAATGTTATGTTATAAATTATAATATATTATTTCATACATAATTATATATTTTATATATACAAAATTATATATAATATTAAAAATTAATAGAAAAAATATATATATATAATATGTGAACCGGTTCGGTGTTAGAAAATGTAAAATCAATTTCAGACCGGATTTGACCAGTTTTTAAAAATAGAGGAAATGATTTCAATCTGAACCGGTTGAAAGCTAGACCAAACCAATAGGTCCGGTCTAGTTCGGGCCGGTTTTCCAACTTTTTGGTTTATTTTTACACTCCTACTCATTGCATTCTTCTAAATCAGGCCCAAGTGTCCAAATGAGGGAGAAACTATTCTATCGAGATACTTTTGTTTCCTTGCTCAATCTCCTTTGAGCAAACTTTCATCAATAATCATATAGTGCAGTACTATATACATTTTGTTTTTAGAGCTTTGCTTGGAAGTCTAGAGCCTAATAGACTGGCATTCAAGACCATAAAAAAGAGACGGTCATGTGGCTTGAGAGGCCCTTCAAAGAGGATGGGGTTCTCAAAATGTTAAAAAAAAAAAAAAAAAGGTAGTGCAAAAGCATTAGCTTCAATTGGTTTTATTATTGGAATGTGTTTGAAGTTATGTGTGGGTGTTGCATGAGTTTCATACAAATAGTAGGTTTGAAAAAAAAAAAAAAAACGTTGAGTGCCACCTTATTAGCTCTCACTAGGCCTGCAATCTGGTATATCACAATTGGGTTTGTACCCGACCCGACCAACAATATTTAAGGAGGCAACTTGATCCAAACTGTCTTGATCAGAATAAAACCAGGTCAAATCCATATGACTTGATATGGTTTTTTTTTTTAAATTATTTTTAAAAAATTGAAAATCCTACACTATGCTGCCAATACTATTACAAATACTGCCACCTTTGCTGCATCTCCATCACCAACCTCGAAAAGCTTCAAGTTCTTGGCCATGGCAATGGTGGCACAATCTACAAGGTCTGCCACAAATGCACCCATCATGTCTACGCCCTCAAGGTCTTTCACGTGGATTGGGACCCCACCCTCCGCCAATAGGTCTTTCAGGAGATGGAGATCCTCCGATGCACCGACTCTCACATGTTTGTTGTCATGGCATATTCGAGAAGCCATCCGACAACATTGCGACTCTCATGGAATACATGAACTTGGGTTCTCTCGACTTGCTACTCAAGACCCATGGTACTTTCTCCAAGTCCAAGCTTGCTGACATTGCATGCCAGTTATTAGCAAAATAGTGAATTTGGTAAACCGGACCAGTGGGTTTGGTCCGGTACTAAGTCTGATTCGGTCTGGTATCGGTTTTACTTTTTTTAAAACTTGTCAAAATCGTTCTAGTTCCGAGTTTTTTTTTTCTAAAATCGGACTGGACTGGTTCATATATATTTTTTAATTTTTTATATTGTATATAATTTTTATATATAACATATCATTATATATAAAATAATTTTGTACTATATGATAAATTATAAATTAATATAATATTAAACTTTAAAATCTTATATCACTATAGTTTATTGTATTAATGGTTATAATAATATTATTTAGTACATATTAATACTTATACTAATATTATATCACTATATTATATATTATAATATATCTCCATAGTTTATAATACAATTATAATATATATTATAATACATTACAAGATATTATCATTATAGTATTGTTGTCCAGATGACTAACACAAGAGTAGGGTGAATTGAGTTGTATTAAAAAAAACAATTATAAATCAAATATACAATATAAAATATAAACAAAATATAAAATAGTAATAAATATAAAAAGTAAGGGTAACAGAAAAGCAAACTCAGTATGTTAACGAGGTTCGGCCCCACTACCTACGTCCTCGCCTCAACCTACCCCTTGAGGATTCCCAAATTCACTATTCAACCTCCTTCATGTGGAGATAGAAACCTATTACACCTTTGAACAACACCGCTACAAAGGATCCGTGTAGAACACCCTCTACACTTGCAATCACCTTACACGTAGTGATTCAACTATTCCCTGTGTAGAATACTTTCTACACGCACAAGAGTTATACACACCATTTTACTGATACAAGATCTGATAGTGGGTAGGTTATCAAAAAACACTCCTCAATGAGTGGAATAAGAATAATACAGCGCAAACTATATCTCTCAAAATGAATAAGAATTAAGGCTCAATGTTTAGAGAAGAGAGAATGAAAGTTTTGAATGAATATTGTATGCTTTTGGTATTGTGAATGTGAAGCTCTCAAATGATCTATTTATAGGCATATAAGACTTCATATTCAAATTTAAAAAGATTCACATGTCAAAGACAATATCATTCATTTTTTCAAAACATTTAAATAAAAGGTTCTTCTTTTTCAATTGTCAAAGACAACATCATTCATTTTTTAAATACTTTAAACCTAATTTTTTACTTTTGACATATGACAAAATGAGTACACTTTACTTTTCAAAAAATTCAAACCTAATCTTTTACTTTTTGCATATGACAAAAGGAGCACACTTTATTTTTCAAAATTTTCAAATAAAATCATCTACCTTTTGCATAAGTCAAAAAAAGCATCAATCACTTTTGAAAATATTCAAATAAAACATGCATATGTGAAAGATGACAATCAATCATCTTTAATATTTTTAATGTTCAACCCTTTAATCAAGGAATGCATATGTGAAAGATAACAATCAATCATATTTCAAAATTTTTAAAATATTCATGCACATGTGGAAAATGTATTTTAATGCTTTATGATAAAATATTAATTTTGAATCTTAATCCTAATTTCAAATTTTTAAGAGATTTACAATATTACTCTATGACTTTAATGTGAATTTATTTTCTTCTTACTCATGTTTGTTTCCTTGATGTGCTTGACTCCATTGTGTAGACAACTTGAGTTTGAGACTTCTTTATTTTTTGAATTCATTTGTTATTATCAAAATCTATGTATAGATATATAATTACGCAAAACTTGAAACCTTGGATTCAACAAGTATTATCTACTATAATATACTATATTGTATATTATATTATATATATATGTATATTATATAATATATAATATATATTAAAACTAAAAAAGGGGATTGAATTAGATTGGAAATTGCTAAAATTGGAGTACCGGTAAGGAGGGTAATCGGTGCGTAATCGGTTTTGAAAAATATAAAATCGGTATATACCGATTCGGTTCTAAATTTTGTTCAAAACTGGACTAGACTAGACTGGACCGATTATACCTCTAGCCGAACTCAACGGTGCCGTGCCGTTGTTGTTGACGTCTATATTGGCTAGAAGGTCGTGGAGCTGGTCATTGGAGGGCTTGAGACTGAGTGAGCGAAGAAGGTTGAGTGGGTGGCTATTAGCTAGGGTTTGAAGACTGAAAGTATGCTTTTATACTCTTGAACGGGTTGACACTAATTATTACCCGTTATTAGTCGGGTTGGAGACCATCCAATAAAATTTGGGTGGGTTCGGGTCATCCTAATTAAATCCCATGGGTATTCGGGTCACATGCAGAGCCCTATGGAGAGAGCTCTCCCTACTAAAACAAACTGAAAAGTGGAAAAAAACAAAAAAAGCGCACACACACACGAATGATTTGGCAAAAAAAATTAAATGCACTTATACAGCGGGGCACAATTTTCAGACCTCCTCGCATCGCCCCAAATGGTGATGATCTTTGGTAGCACTTTTTTGAATCTGTACGGAGTCAGCCACGTGGTAACAGCCACCATATGGTGACTCATTCATTTTTTTAAAAATAAAATGTTTAATTCTTTATTTGAGAAATTATGTTCATTAACAAAAATAATCATTTTAAGCACACATCCAAGGAAACCACATAACGAGTGGAAGGAATCTACAGTCTACTTTTTTAACATGCCAAGTTTCTTCATTTAAGAGATCTTAAGGGTTTCAAGAAATTTCCCAAATATATATAAAATCTAATGTAAATTTCTGGAAGAAGTGGCTACTCCTAAAGTTTTGAATATTCACGGAGATGAATATACAAACCAAATCAACAGAGCACAGAACCTAACCCCTCATATATACAGCCAATTACAGAACCCACCGCAAATCAAACCCGGAGAAACCAACGTCAACTTGTTTCTTGAAATCGGTCAATTACCTCAATACTAATTAGAAATCAAACCTTAAAAGGATGATCACCAGTTGTATTTGCTTCATTTTATATGAATGAACTCTGTTTCTTATAAAAAAAAAAAAAAAAGAAAGGCCAATCACCAGCCGTGAAATCGTATAAAATTTTCATGAATGAAAGGGAGGAACAATTACTCAAATCCGAGTATATGGGGTTGGCCATGGTGACTGTGTCCCCACGACCGAGACCAACCCACCTTCCGTGGCGCTCTCCTCGTCAAGAAACAAGTCATCCGTGCCACGAAAACCTGCGTGCAACCCGACAACTACGACCCCAACAATCAGAGCCACCAACACATTCAACCCGACATTGGTGAGCACCAATGCGACCACAGTAACAAGTCCCAGAACGCCAAGCACAACCCTGTCGTCCAAGGTTCGATCGAAGAGGACGACCGGGCTGTCTCTATGGAAGTAGAGGAAGAACCAGGCGACAAATACAACGAGAAAGACAATCATGGAGATGGGTTGCCATAGCAGGCTGAGGTAAAGGATGAAGAGCACGGCCATGGCATAGTTGACTCGGAAATGGTAGAAGTTCCGTCTGATGCGGGAAATGGCGTCCTGGTTGGAGTATGGGAGAGAGAAGGAGGATAAGGGGGTGAAGAGCTCGGGCCATGGCCGCCGCGTGGCTATTTGAGTTTGATTTTCAGTTGACATGAAGATCAGAGATCACGTCGGAATGTGGTAATTGTTGTGTGGAAAGAGGATATGACGTAGGGAAAATCCAAAGGCAAGGGCAAAAGGAGTGAGAGGGTTTTGGATAGACGAAAGAGGTGGAGGAACGGAAAAGAAAAATAATACCAGAACCTTACGCAGAAAATGCAGAGGTTTCCTCGTGGGCTTTCGTGGTTATAACTTATGTATTTGTTAAAGAAAGCAACCAGTAATCACCACCCGAATATTAGACCCTGCGCTTGTTTCAACTTTAAATTGGTAAACCAGATATATTTATAGCTGCAAATATTTTTTAAAAATAAAAAAATTATATTCACCATCCTCTTAATTTTGGTCTCTTTATCATTTCCTTAGTAACATAAATAATTAAATAATATGTAATAAATAATAAATAATTTTCTAATAATTTAATATCATATTAAAAAAATAGTGTAAAGATGTTAAAACAAAAGACTTCTCAACTACGAAAACATTTTACTTTCTTATGTTTGGCTGCCACGCTTTGAATGGTCTTGAAAATCATTTCAGTGAAATGATTTTGAAAATAATTCATGGTGTGTGGCTAACAACTTGAAAATGATTTGTGTTGTTTATTTTACATTGAAAATAATTTCTTGTAATATATATATATATATATATATATATATATATTTATATATTAGTAAGAATAATACTAGATATAGTTTTTAATTGTGTAAGCACCATGCATTTTTTTTATTTAAAAAAAAGTAAAATTTGCTATTAAAAAATAATTTTTTATATAGATATCAGATTTATCTACTTTTTTTCAAACGAATTACGTTGAGCTTACACATCCTCAAACTACAAATATCATTTCTCTTTATATAAAGAAATGGGTTTTACTACTCAGTATCCACACACACTATATTTATTTTTATTTTAATTATAATTTTGTAAAAATAAATAAGAAAAAATAAAAAAATAAAAATAAATGTTGCTTAAGAAGCACGTCCGGCACTCACTTTTGAGAGGCACCTAGCAGCACTTTTATATAAATATCAGCCATCGTTCTTTCAAGTGCCAAGGTAACACGCTCAATCTTTTCTCCCAACATGTTATAGCTTTCTCAATGTTTCTTTTTTTATAGAAGTGTTTTTATTAGCTTGCACATCCTTAAACCACAAATATCATTTTTCTTTATATAAAAAAAGGAAATTTATTACTCATCATCCTTATACACCACACTTATTTTTATTTTATTTTTATTTTATATTTTTTTAATTTTATTATTCTTAAACTAATTGAATTTTTCTACCCATCATCCATACACTATATATTTGGTAAGAAAAAAAAAAGTTAAAATAAGTGTGATATGTGGGAATGATAAATATAATTATTTTTAAAGAATAATGCTACTATGTCCTTTCATTTTGTCGTCTCATTTTGACCACTTATGTATTTAGTTTTTTTACTTATTAATTAAGGAAATAACTATTAGTATATGAATATATTTTTTAAAATATTTAAAATATATGAATAAGAAAAATTAAAAAAAGGAAATTTTGCCTTATTAGAACGTCCAATAGTCAATTTTGGCAGAACCCTAACATCACTCATATATATATATATATATATATATACATCTTCTATATATAAAAAGTGTGTATAAAACGAAATTTGTTGTTTTAAACGGAAAATCTTATTTCACCGTTACTTTTATTGTTCCCGTTAAATAGTTGTTAAGCCACCGTTTGTGGCCATTTATATTGTTTGTTTCAATTCCATTAAATAGCAGTACACCCGTTGGTGGCCAATTGTGTTTTCTGTTTGAATTCCATTATATAATAACTCAAAATTTTGAAGAAAAACAGTGCCAAATTGAATGGCAAAATATTATAATTAGTTACAATTTAGAAAAACTACAGTCCCATTTCCTCTTATTTTTTCCCTTCTGTATGTATGCCAGCAATTGAATTTGTAAATATTGTCCATGCATTGGAATGGAAGCTGCAACCAGAGAGAAAATATAAGTTATAAATCTATAGAGGCAGATTTTAATCACATGTAATAGAAATTTATAATAAATTTTTATAATATGTAGTATAACTTATAATTTATAATAAGTTACTTTTTATGTCCGTGTGTGTAGGCAAAGAGAAATTAGTAATTTTCAATCACTTGATGAGACAACCGGATGGCCAAGCAGTGCAGTAGTCATATTCGAAGTTTGAATACCAAGAGTCATATTTTGTAGGAACTGAAGAGACATTGAAAGAGGTTTAATAAAACCTTTCTATTACTTTCAGTGCAGTGGTGCTAACATTTGAAAAGTGACTGATACCTTCTATTACTTTCAGTGCATTGGTGCTACGGTTTCCTTGGTTTGAAGGAAGATTGAAAAGTGAGTCTAACTTTCTTTTGTGTGTTTATAGTATAAGTTTATCTATGTATTACATATGTTTTTTCTTATATTTCTAAGAAATGAACTAACTGATTCAGAAACCTATTACAAAACTCAATTAAAAAAACTTATCCATGATCTCTCTCTCCAAAATTAGTTGTGGTGAAGCAGTGCAATGGTGCAAAGGTTTTAAGGTACATTAAAAAGGTCAGTTTTGTTGCCTTTTGTGTGTTTATATTATATATAATCTATCTATGCATTACATCAATATCTAAGTTATATGATATTAGATTACTGCCTTTTAATAACTTATTTGTCTTTGACTTAATAATAAAAACATCAATCCAAATAAAGCCACAAATTTTCTAACATAAGCATATATAATACATGAGCATATATGATCACAGATGTTTTCCTGTACAAATTTTCTAGCATATAATTACATCAGTGTCTTATAATTATACAGTTCAAAACTCTTCACATAATTAGACAGACAAAAATCCATGAAAATTGAAAGCAACTAAAAACTGTATAATATATCTATTAGAGAAATTAGATATGATGAATGAAAACAACTCATATGATCGCAATTTATAGTACTCAAATAATTTGTAGGCATCTAATAAAAAATAATAATTGCTTTAGAAACCTCAGAACAAGAACTTCATTCTTTTACTTAGTTGTTATCTGATCATTTCTTTTTTCTAATCAGCTGTTATCTGATCATGATCTGCTAACAAAGCTGCAAAACCTGCATGGTTCATTTTCTTGAAGCCCCATGTTTTATATTTTAGGGGAGATTTGGTGAGTTTCATTTGTTTTGACTCTTAACATTTTTGCAAGGCAATCTTCACATTTACTGGTTGTACTACATATGGCCTGGCATGTAATTAAGCTGATCCTTTTTTTCTGGGCAACCTATTGTAAGCTAGAATGCCTTGTTTGTATTTTGTTTTGCTACTCGAGATAAATGTTCATCGATCCAATGTACTTTTATACTTGGGACAACATGAAGAAAACAGTCTTTTTGCTTCATATATATCAACATGCACGCACAAATTCAAGAGTCAAGCTACCCCTCATGTTCCTTGTCTCCATGCCGGAATATAATACATGTTACTCCAATCCAAATTTGACCAAAATCCCAGAAAACAAAGAACTCAATCGAAAATCAATACACTCATGGAGGCAGAACAATGTATACATTAAAATGTATTTCACAGTTTATATTGCTCCAGTCATGAACTAAGAAACCAGTAACATATGAAAATATGGATAACATACTTCAAGCACACAAAATAAAATAAAATCATTTAAAAGGCAACAAAATCTCTGAAACAAATAAAACCTAATCCCTATAGTCAAGCAATAATAAGAAGATATTTATATTTATACAAGAAACTCATCAACAGATCTGAAACCTCATTAAATAAAATAGAGTCTTGCACTTAAAAAAGACACCCTCTTATATATTTTCATCTTTCTATAATTTTTCTTTTCCCTCTTTTGGACAGGTGCATGAAACAGAAACCCATAATCTATAGTCAAGCTTTATTAATGAAACGTGGAAACTAAACTCCAATAGAGTATTCATTTATATTTAGCTCATTCAATAACACAAACAATAACAATGATTAATCACTACACTCTTAACATTTGCCATACATGGATATTCAAAATAAAACAGTTATACATAGCAATCTTCCAATCAGTGCATCAAAACAGAGATGATAAATAAAATCTACAAATACCTAACCTCTCCAGTAAAAGCACCATTGAAATATATATCTCGTCCCCCATTCTCATGTAACTAAACACAGAACAACTACTGGCATTCAAATCAAATCTAACAACCTTTCAAGTCAAGGAATCAGAAAGTCTGACTCAGTAGAAACACTGAACTTTAAAGAAAGTTACTCCGAAGCACAATAGAATAAGATCTATCTCGGATTTACATGCACACAACTCTTAACAATAAAGTTAAAAATAAAGCATTGAAACGTTAGATCTAAAGGAAACAATTGCAAAAATAGATCGAAGCGAAACGAACAAAGAAAACGAAATGAAAACCTGTAGTGAAAGCTTAAGCTTACCCCCCTCCCCCGGTGAGACATGGCCGTGAGAGATCTAGATGGAAGATGAAGTTGATTTAGAGAGAGAGAGAGAGAGAGAGAGAGAGAGAGAGAGAGAGAGAGAGAGAGAGAGAGAGAGAGAGAGAGAGAGAGAGAGAGAGAGGTCGGAAGGGAGGGAGATGGAGGAGAATCAAAATTGAAGAGAAGAATTTATGTGGTGTAAAACTGATTAGGAAAAATATCCCTGCCACCGTCACATAATGCAAGCTGTAAACAATAAATTGCTCTTTGAAAATGACAAATTTAAAACTTTACAGCTGTTTAGTTGGTACTCCTAACTCAAATTTTATATAATATTTTTTTTTCTTTCACCTATCTCGTTAAAATCTAAATGCCACTATATATTATTCATTTAAGTTTTATATAATAATAAATTTTTATTTATTTTTAACTTTTTTATTATTCCTTTAGAATATTTTTTTTTTTATCACATTTCACAAATCTATTGGTTATATTTTATTTCATAATCAAATAAATACAATTTTTTTTTTTACAAATAAATACATTTTTATTTTAATTATCATAATTTTTATCACACTTTTTTTATATCTTTTCAATATCAGAAAAAGAATTTTATTTTTATGTAAAGCTATTTTTTAACTAAAAAAATATGATTTTTTACAAAAAGATGAGACGAAGTTTTTAATAAAAAAAATATGATTTTTTACAAAAAGATAAAAAAAAAATTGTACTACAAAAAGATAAAAAATTTTATGTTTTATATATTTTTATAATTACAAAAAAAATTGGGGATTTTTTTTTTTATTAATTATGTAAAGCTATTCAAAATTTATTTTGTAGGAAAATCGACCGTATGTTAAAAGCGTTACGGAGAAATTATCAAAAACAATTTGAAAAATTCAAGTTTATGCAGATCCAGAGAAATTTAAGGAGAAAAGATATAAGCAGTTTAATGTCTTTTCTATTAAAGCGGTGCAAGATGAGGAAAATGCTGAATCGTCATGTTAGAATCAAAATGATCTCAAACAGATTTTATAGAACTATGAGCAATGTTTATTTATAGGACCATGCTATAGATTCTATTAATGCTCTTCTTTTTTAATATATCACAACGTTTATTTATTTATCTCAATTACATAAACATTACATTATTGATTATTTAATTAACCAAAAATATTACATCTTTATTAATAAAAAATTAATTCTTAACCAAAAAAATTAAATATAAACTAAGCAAGCGTGCATTGCACGTTGCTCTCACCTAGTATATATATATAAACATTTACATCATTTTGTTCAAATATTGCTCTAATTACAACGTATCTGTCTTTTATTCTGGCGTCAATGTTGACTGCAAACAGGGTTAAAAAAGACTGTAATAGGCCGTTTGTGGTGATTTTTTTTCTCTCTGGCTCGCCGGCTATAACTCGTCACAATTGGCACTTTTACCGCCCATCGCCATACTTAACCAAATTTTGTCCGGCCATTGAAGTTGTACCAAACCGTCTGAAAACTCTATTTTAGTCGCAAGCTGTCGAAAATTATCATTGGAGATGCCTATTAGAAGAAAGATTTGCGGTTAATTATTTTAATAAATAATTTGATATAAAATATGTTAATTATTGACAAAATTCTTTTCCTACTTATTTCCACTTCATACATTTGCTTTGTGGCGGTAACCGTTTTCAAGCTATCATCCCATCTAAACCCATTTTTGTTGCTAAAAATTTTTTGGATAGCGTTCCAAGTTGATTTTACTATCCAAAGATGATTCTCCACATGATCTGGTTGATAATAAACACCATGTCTTTCTGCACTTGCTTAGGCTACATGAACATAGGGCTGAGTAAAATTTTGAAACTCTGACTCTGAATTTGGCTTCGCTCCTACTCGGAGTTGGATTTTTTTCTAATTCTTTTAGTCGGAATCGGAGTTGGAGTTGGAGTCGGAGTTGTCGTCAAACTGACTCTTATCCGATTCGACTCCAACTTTGCCTTTCGATTCCGATTCCGAATCCGACTCTAACTTCAATATTGTACATATGTTATAAAAATATAACTTTATATATATATATTAATCATATATACTAATATAGTTATATAATTATATTAGTAGAACTTATATAGTTAAATTTAATAATATACTAGTATGAGCTAATTATTATTTAATAATATACTGTTTTTTAAGACAAAACAACTTTATTGACCCCTTCTCATTAAGGAAAGAATACATGATGGACATTTCTCCATATCAACAATGACATCTGAAATAAGCAAGGCATTTTTTGCCGCCAAAGTATGAGCTATATCATTGTTTTCCCTTCTTACATGCTTCACTAACCACTTGTCATAGCTCCCTAGCATCTTCTTGATATCTCCAACAATCATGCCAACACTAGTCTAGGATTCGTCTTCTTCAGTAATGTAACACCTGTCCTTATGGTGGGACCTTTAAAAAATGATTTTGAGAAAGGAGGCGGGAATTACCGTTCGTTTTAAAACAACTTTTCTTTTTCATGTCAGGATACAACAAACTCTATGTTTATAAAATAAAATGTGTTTTGTAATTTAAAGAGAGTTACAGCGGATAACATTAAACTTTGTAATTAAGTCTTTCGTACAAAACATTGTATCTAGGCTTCCGTGATCTTCCCCTTTGACTGTGTCCGTCCTGATGTATACTGCTCATCTTATCCATGGGAGGATACACATAAAAACTAAAATGAATCGAAAACTCGTAAGCATTACTTCATATAGTTAAAATATGATAACATAGGTTTTCAGTCATGCATTCATCACTCCATACATATTAGACATAAGACATTCTTTCATTTAAAAAATTTCAAGGTAGGGTTTTTCTTGAAAAAGATTTTCTTTCGTAAAATATTTCCCCACATCTCGTGCCTTTATTTCTTAAAGAGTCTGAGCATACATGCATTCTTTCTTAACATACATACATTCTTTCTTATCACTTTCCATTGGCCGTTACATACTATTACACCCCGTTTGTTAGGGTTAGTGGTCTTTTGGACCTAATTCAGTTCGTGGCCGTAGGTTGGGAATCTCTCAGTTAGAGGGCAGCACTGGATGCATTACTAGTACTACATACTCGGCATTGCAATCTGTCCAATCCTTTGGTAACTATTCATTCAATCATGGATGTTATGTATTTTCATACATTAAAACTTTCATTCATTTAATCAAACTTTCATCTATTCAGCCCTTTCTTTCATTCCAGTCCTTTCAGTCCATTCAGTTCATAGACATCATTTAAAAGCATAGGCTTAACAATCGACATTTAAAACATATTTTAAAATTATAAACATTAGCATCGTTTAAAACATTAGTCCATGGCATCATTAAACATCATCTTTCAAGGCATCACTTAAAATATCAGTCCATGGCATCATTTAAAATATCAGTTCATAAGGACATTTTAAAACACTTTCTTTGCATCGTTTAAAACATCGCTTAAAGCATAAGGCTTGAGCCTCACATTTTGTTTCACGAAAATATGTACAATATTTACCACGTATACCATCCATTCACACGCATACACTTAATAATTTAGGGTGCATAAAAAATGGCTGCCAAGACGGGCCATTACATACATATACTTGAAGACTTATACTTTGCATACTTTCTTAAAACATCGTTCATGTCATTTCGTAAAGGAAAAGCATTTTATTTTCATCTTCATATCTTTTAGAAAACTCTAGAGGAGTATAAACATAATACTTACCTGGACTCCATGCATACTCATTTCTTGCAGTCCATTCATGTGTGTGTCAGATAGCAACCAATATGCATACACATAATCTTAGCGTCATTCTTTATCTAGTACATAAGCAACTAAACTAGAAATAGGACTACACTTCACTTGGAAACACTCTCATTCTATCATGTGCTCTTATGTGTCCCTTATTATGCTAAAACCATCACAATCCACTTACAGACACTACCTTTTCCAAACTCGGCATTCTACGTTGAGTGCTCGTCCACTAAAGTGAATCTCCATGATTCACCTTAAGGTTAAGACAATAAGACCTTCTTCTTACTCTTCCTATTAACCACATTCCGATAAATGTCTCAGACCGACTAAGTCATGCATCCCCATTTTGGAGAACATCCTCGCCCATACTTCATCCTTATTCCCATCCATACATGCCACACAACGTTAAGCCAATCCTAAGGCTTAAACATAGGGTAACCATGCTTAGGACAGATTACCCATTATATATGGTAAATCCTTCCGGCACACGAGTCTCACCAGATGCATATGTACCTTATCCCCTTTTCACCTTAGATCAACTTATAATCTCTTGAACGCCTGCTTGTATAAATAAGCTATATAATCCGATACCAACTTTTACTCAAACTCGGTCAACAGGACTTTCCTACTTCCTAGCCCTTTACAAGTTCATTCCAACACTAAACATGACAAGACTCCATTCACACTACACCTTCATCGCTTCATGTAGCTCAAGGCTAATCCCAAGCTACATCGTGACACCCGTCACTATGACAGGGTCACCTCACAGCTACTTCGGGACTATTCAACAGTTCCCAACTACCCACATGTTCTAAGCTTCTTACTACCCCGAGTACACTTCATGTGAACTCCCTTCCATCCACACTATTCTATACACCATTACAATGGTCGCCACATGGTACATCGCTACACAACATGGAGTACGCACCACGTGTACTCCCTTCACACTACGCTACACCACGTACTACTACGACACACATCATACGGTGTGTCATTGCACGACGTGGAGTACACACCACATTTGCTCCCTTCACAACACTATGCCATGTCACTACTATAGCATACACTTCACATCCATACTTCATAGCATAGTCCACAACACTTCACAGCACACTACATAACTACGCCTGACACTTCACTACACAGCAAACTCCACAATTATCCAAAGCACAGTCCACAACAACCAACTAATATTTAATATGAATATCGAGGGAGAGAGGGTTATACCATTGTTGGGCTTAACTTGTGTGTTGCTCGCTACCTGTCACAATTGAAAACGTTGGAAGAGTCGTACGTGGCAGCTAAACTGTGTATGTTGGACATCCATCATGTACGGTGGCTATTTGGGTGTGTGGGTTGGTGGATCTAGAAGGGGTGGCCATGGGAGGCTCATGGTGGTCTCGTGGCAGCGCATGGAGTAGCTCGATGACATTGGGGTGGTTGAGGGTGTGGGTTTCAAGGCATGAAAATGGAGGGGAAGCTTGGTTGGTTGTTGGCTGGCCATAAAGGGCTTGAGTTGTGCTGGTGAGGTGGAGGCGGCGGATCTAGGCCAAATGGATGGAGAAACCCATGAGAGAGTGGGGAAGCATGAGAAAGATGGAGGGCTTGGCTAGCGCGGAGGAGCTTAAGGAGGAGTAGTGGTGGTCAGGGGAGGTGCTCAGTGGGGCCTGAATTGAAGTACGGTAGCGATAAGGCCGTCGGTGGTGATGAAACTGTGTGGGTAAACCCATTTCTGGGTTGTGTGTGTGCGTGTGGTGGAGGGGGAAGAGGGAGGTTGGGTTCGGTGGCTGAGTGGTCTCTAACGAAGGAAGGAACTGTTTGCGACGTGGGGTTAAGGCACGGTGGCGCTGGGTGGAGGAGCCCGTATGGGTTTCATGCAATGGAGAGGAGGAGCTACTCGCGTGGGGGGAAAAGGAGCTGTTGTGGGTGGTTCCCATGGCTGGGGTCGTGCTTGCTGGCGTGAGAGGAGTCGCCAGTGGGGTGGTGGTGCCATGGTATGGTGGCAAGGGGTTAGGCTGAGTTGATGGAGGAGATCAGGCAGGGGGAAGGGGCTATACACACTAGCTGAGGGAGAGAGAGGAGAGAGAGGGGAAAGGGAAAAGTGAGGGGGGAAAAGCTAGGGCTTGGGTATTTAATCTAGATTGTTCATCTTGAGACCTCCAAAACGATCTAACAATAGGCTTTAAATACGGATTTGAAAATGCTTAAACATTGATTTACCTTAAAATATTGAGAAAATTAAGATAAAATATTATTTAACTAAACTTTAGTTTATAAAATAGAATCTTCATCCTTAATTAAATGATGAATGTTTGACTTTAAGAGAATAAAACCATTTAAATAAATTTACAGTTTTCAACATAATTTAAAACTCATAATATTTTTAAATGACTAAATCATTTGGTTAAAATGATTTTTCACATTTATAATATTTTTGGAACTCTTCAAAAATATTATAATTGTCTACTTAAAATTAAGCTTGGTCCAATAACACTGGATATGTCCCATATAAATATTTTAAGGACAATTAAAATATTTGAAGGCTTTAAAAATGCTGTGCTTGCTTTATAAATCACCTGATATCTTTAAAAGCACGCAATCGAGGTTCGGCATGCAGAACTAGACTCGTGACCATAAGAGAGAGAAAGGAGCGGGATATTACATTCTCCATCCTTAAAATAAATTCTGTCCTCGACCTTCTTAGAATTTGCTTAACCTTACTACGAACCCGTTTATACAGGCCCTTACATCGTCCTCACATCTTTGTGCACGTTGCACATCTTGGCCATTTCTTGCATATAACTTGTTCCTCACGTCTCGTCACTTCTCCATTGACATGCTTGGAGTTGACTCCAAGTACTCAACCTCATTCGTCAGGTAGTGCTTACACTACCCATATTAACATCCGTTCAAGAAAAGCTTGAAGTTGCCGTCTCATCTTCCATCTTGATCCTTGCTTATCTCATGGTCGTTCATGTGCTTCCTAACTATTGCAGTCCATCTAGCATATTTATAGCTATTCCTCTCATAATAGGGGACGACTTCTATACGTTCCTAGCATTTCATCATTCATTCCTCCCCTCTAGCTACATTCATTCTCTATTACTTCCTTCATAACATACACTTAATATGACCGTTCCTAGTAGGTGCCATTCTAACATGCATACATTGACTATGTCATACTTGTTAAATAATGTAACAATTAAAAGAAAATACTTTCTTATTCTTACTGCAGGACGAGACTTGCCTTGGGAAGACGCCAACCTAGGTTTTTCCTTCCTCCTTCAGTTCTCTTTTCAAAAGTTTTCTTTTATGAAAAAGGTTTTCTCTCTTTTATTTTGAAAAAGTTTATAGATTCTCTCATAACTTGGGTCTTGCTCTAATACCACTATGTAACACTCGTCCTTGTGGCGGGACCTTTAGAAAATGATTTTAAGAAAAAAGATGGGAATTATCATTCGTTTTAAAACAACTTTTCCTTTCATGTTAGGATACAAAAGACTCAATGTTTATAAAATAAAATGTGTTTCTTAATTTAAAGAGAGTTATAGCGGATAACATTAAACTTTGTAATTAAAAGTCTTTTGTACAAAACATTGTGCCTAAGCTTCCATACTCTTCGCATTGGGTCGTGTCCGTCCGGATGCATATTGCTCATCTTATCCCTGGGAGGATACACATAAAAATTAAAATGAGTCGAAGACTCGTAAGCATTACTTCATACAGTTAAAATATGATAGCATAGGTTTTCAGTCATGTATTCATCACTCCATACATATTATGTATAAGACATTCATTCATTTAAAACGTTTCGAGGCAGAGTTTTTCTTGGAAAGGATTCTCTTTTGTAAAACGTTTCTTTTCTTTTGTAAAATATTTCCTTCATTTCTTAAAGAGTCTTAGCATACATATATTCTTTCTTAATATACATACATTCTTTCTTATGACTTTCCATTGGACGTTACATACTGTTACACCCCGTTTGTTGGGGTTAGTGGTCTTTTGGACCTGATTCGCTCGTGGCCACAAGTTGGGAATCCCTCAGTCAGGGGATAGCACTGGATGCACTACTAGTACTACTTACTCGGCATTACAATCTGCCCAGTTCTTTGGTACCCATTCATTTAGTCATGGCTTTACGTATTTTCATACATTCAAACTTTCATTCATTTAGTCATTTCTTTGTTTTCAGTCATTTCTTTCCTTTTAGTCCATTCAATTTATAGACATCATTTAAAGGCATAGGCTTAAACCTCAACATTTAAAACATCTTTTAAAATCATAAACATTAGCATTGTTTAAAACATCAGTCCATGGTATCATTAAACATCATCTTTCAAGATATCACTTAAAACATCAGTTCATGACATTATTTAAAACATAAGTTCATAGGGACATTTTAAAACACTTTCTTTGCGTCGTTTAAAGTATCGCTTAAAGCATAAGGCTTGAGCCTCACATTTTGTTTCATCAAAATACGTACATAAAACATTGTTCACGTCATTTTATAAAGGAAAAGCCTTTTATTTTCATTTTCATATCTTTTAGAAAACTCTGGAGGAGTATGAACATAATATTTACTTGGACTCCATGTCATACTCATTTCATGTAGTCCATTCATATGCGTGTCAGATGGCAACCTACATGTATACACATAATCTTAGCGTCATTCTTTATCTAGTACATAAGCAACTAAACTAGAAATAGGACTACACTTCACTTGGAAACACTATCATTTTATCCCATTCTCTTACATGTCCCTTACTATGCTAAAACCTTCGGAGTCCACTTAGAGTCACTACCTCTTCCAAACTTGACGTTCTACCTCGAGTGCTCATCCACTAAAGTGAATCTCCATGATTCACCTTAGAGTTAAGATACTAAAACCTTCGTCTTACTCTTCCTATTAACCACACTCTGACTAAGTCATGCATCCCTATCTTAGACAATATACCCGTTACTAACTTCATCCATCCTCACCGACACTTCATCCTCATTCTCATCCATACACACCACACAGTGTTAAGACAATTCTGAGGTTTAAACATCGTGTAACCATGCTTAGGATAGATTACTCATTATATATGGTAAATCTATTCGGCACACGTGTCTCACCAAATGCACAAGTACCTTATCCCCTTTTTCACCTAAGATCAACTTATAACCTATTGAAGGCGCGCTTGTATAAACACGCTCCATGCTCCGATACCAACTTCTACTCAAACCAATTTAATAGGACTTTCCTACTTCCTGGCCCTTTACAAGTTCATCCCAATACTAAACATGACAAGACTCCATTCACACTACACCTCCATCTCGTCATGTAGCTCGAGGCTAATCCCAAGCTACATCGTGACACCTGTCACTATGATAGGGTCACCTCACAACTACTCTGGGACTATTCAATAGTTCTTGACACTACCCACACGTTCTACGCTCCTCACTACATGGAGTACACTCTACGTGAACTCCCTTCCATCCACACTATGCCACACAACATTACGACGCTTGCCACAGGGTGCATCACTACACAATATGGAGTATGCACCACGTGTACTCCCTTCACACTATGCAACACCACGTACTACTACGACACACACCATATGGTGTTTCACTGCACGACGTGGAGTACATGCCATGTGTGCTCCATTCACAACACCACACCACATCACTACTACAGCACACACTTCACACGCACACTTCACAGCACACTACAAAACTACACCCCGCACTTCAGTACATAGCAAACTCCATAATTATCCACAACACAGTCCACAACCAACCAACTAACATCTAATAGAAATAATGAGGGAGAGAGGGTTATACCATCGTGGGCTTAACTTGTGCGTTGCTCGCTACCATCATGATTGAAGACGTCGGAAGAGTCTTACGTGATGGCTAAACTGCATATGGTGGCAATCCATCGTGTACGGTGGCTGTTTAGGCATGTGGGTTGGTGGATTCAGAAGGGGTAGCCATGGTGAGGCTCATGGTGGCCTTGTGGCAATGTGTGGAGTAGCTTGCCGGTACTGGGGTGATGGAGGCTGTGGGTTTCAAGGTTTGGAAATGGATGGGAAGCTTGGCTAGTTGTTGGTTGGCCATGGAGGGCTTGAGAGAGGTGCAGTGGAGCTGTGATGGTAAGGTGGGGGTGGCGCAGTGGCTGGAGGGCGGCGGATCTAGGCCAAACTGGTGGAGAAACCCATGGGAGAGTGGGGAAGGGTGAGAGAGATGGAGGGCTTGGCTGGCACGGAGGTGGTCAGGGGGGAGTCATGGTGGTCAAGGGAGGTGCTCGTTGGGGATAGAATCGACCTATGGCAGCGCTGAGGTCGTCGGTGGTTGTGAAGCTATGTGGGTAAACCCATTTTTGGGTTGCGGTGGAAGGGGAAAAGGGAGGTTGGGCTCAGTGGCTGAGTGGTCTCTGACAAAGGGAAGAGCTACTGGCGACGTGGGGCTGAGGCACAATGGCATTAGGTGGAGGAACCTATATGGGTTCATGCAATGAAGAGAGGGAGCTGCTCACGTGGGGGGAAAAGGATTTGTAGTGGGTGGTTCCCTTGGCTGGGGTCGTGCTTGTCGGCGTGAGAGGAGTCGCCGGTGGGGTGGTAGTGTTGCAGTGTGGTGGCAAGGGCTGGGCTAAGCTAATGGAGGAGATCGGGTAGGGGGAAGAGGCTATACGCATGAGCTGAGGGAGAGGGAGGAGAGAAAGTGGAAGGGGAAAAGTGAGGGGGGAAAAGCTAGGTGCTTGGGTATTTAATCTAGGCCTTTGATCTTGGGATCTCCAAAATGATCTAATGGTAGGCTTTAAATAATGATTTGAAAATGCGTAAACATTGATTTAACTTAAAACACTAAGATGAATTAAGATAGAATATTATTTAACTAAACTTAGTTTATAAAATATAATCTTTATCCTTAATTAAATGATGAAGTTTTGCTAATTACTTTAAGAGATTAAAACTATTTAAATAGATTTAGAGTTTTCAACATACTTTAAATCTCATAATATTTTTAAATGACTAAAATCATTTAATTAAAATGATTTTTCACAATTATAATATTTTTGGAGCTCTTCAAAATATTATAATTGTCTTACTTTAAATTAAGTTTGGTCCAATAACACTGAAAATATTCCATATAAACATTTCTAGGACAATTAAAATATTCAAAGGCCCTAAAAATATTGGGCTTGCTTTAGAAATCACCTGATATTTTTAAAAGAACGTCATCGAGATTCAGCATGTAGAACGAGACTCGTGATCATAAGAGAGAGAAAGGAGCAGGATATTTCGAGTAATGTTTTGGATAATTTGTAAAGAATCTCCCTCTAGAATAATCTGTTTCAATCTCAATTCCAAACCAAAGATAGTTGCTTGAAGTGCACCATAAGTTTCTGCTAGTTTAGGATTAGGAAATAGAGGCGATTCATCCTTATAGTGGCCATGACACTACTATTCTAATCTCTAGCTATTATTCCAATTCCTCTTCTGCATTGAGTTTTATCAAGGGTAGCATCCCAATTAATCTTAACAATACCTTGTGGAGGAGGATCCCATTTCTGTGTAAACTTGCTAAATATTCAAGCTTTATTAGTTTTTGAACTCTAAGATTGTTCAACTCCAGCAGGATCTCATTCGACTACTTTATCACCCCATTAGGGTGTTTGAATTCTAATTAGAAGACAAATTCATTTCTCCTCTGCCATATTCTTTTTGCCACCACTGCTATTTCTTCCAGTTCTTCTTTCTATCTTTCAAAAAAACAATACACATAGCTTCTATTGTTTCCAAGAAAGTTTTCCTGTAAATATTGCTCTTTTACATATTGTTCTACTATATACTTCTACAAAGCATGAACCACTAATTATTCTTCCTCAATGCATATTGGACAGTTTGGCTTATCCACCACTTTCTTCTTGAACAAATTCAAGTTGGTTGGAATTGCTTCTAGACATGCTTTATATAGGAAAATATTATTTGCTAGATGAATGCTCAGCTTCCAAATTCTTGACCATAGTTCTCTTTGATTAATGCTGCTAGATGTCTGCCCTTTTAAATGTTCCTTAGATTCTTTATGCTTGTGGCAAGCACTTCTTACTATAAACTTTCCATATGAAGTTTCTTTCCATATTAGCTTATCCTGACTATTGCAGTGACTTATTGGGATATTTTTAATAATTGTAGCCTCATCATTTGAAAAAATACCTTCAGTTAGATCATTTCTCCATTGCTTTGTATCAGAATCAATGAATTCATTCACTATGGAATTTTCATTGAGAGTCTTCACTGAACTTTGAATATTGAATGAGCTTGGTTTGGGATCCACTTGTCTTTCCATATCTTTACCTGCTTGCCATTTTCTATTCTCCACATTATGCCTTCTCCTACTAAAGAACGAGCTGTAAGAATGCTTCTCCAAATATAGAATGGTCTGCTGCCAAGTTTTGTTTGGGAAAAAGAGTCATTAGGAAGTATTTTTGCTTTAGGACTTGAGAAACTAAAGAGTGGGGATGTTGAATTAATCTCTAACCTTACTTTGCTAGCAATGCCATATTAAAACTTTCCAAGTCTCTAAATTTGAATCCTCCTGCTGACTTTGCTTTCCCCATTGAGCTCCAAGAAACCTAGTGTATTTTCCTATCATGTTCTTGATGTCCCCATAAAAAATTTTGCAATACTCTGTTGATATCTTTGAGTAGGTTACCTGGTAGTTTAAAAAATCCTATTCTGTAGGGTAGGCAAAGCTTGCACTACTGACTTTAATAGAATTTCTTTTCATGCTTGAGATAGAGTTTTCACTTTGTAGCTTTTGACCCTTTTTCATACTCTGTCTAGAATGCTTCGAAATGAGTTTCCTCTAAATCTTCCAATAAGTGCTGGTAGGCCAAGATATTTTTCAACAGACATTGTAGATCTAAGGCCTGCAATACTTAAAATGATCAGTTGATTTTTCTTTGATGTATTCCTGCTAAACTTGATGGATATTTTCTCTTTGTTCAACCTTTGTCCAGAAGCTTTCTCATAAGTGTTCAGTATGCTTATTAGCTTGCTCCATTTGAGAGAGTTGGCTTTGCAAAAGAGTAAACTATCATCTGCAAAAAAGATATGGTTAATGTGAATCTTGCCTAGAGCAATGGGGACTCCTGTGATAGCACATGATGCTTCTGCATTGCTGAGAAGAGAGCTTAAAGATTCAGCATATATGAATAGATAAAGTGATAATGGATCACCTTGCCTAATTCCTCTAGTTGGCTTGAACAACCTTTGTGGAATTTCATTAAGAAGAATAGAATAGACGGTAGATTCAATGCAATTAATCACTAAGTCAATCTATTTTTGCTCAAACCCCAACTTACTCATAACTGCTCTTAGAAACTTCTATTCAATTCTATCATATGCTTTACTCATGTCAGGTTTTAATGCCATATATGCAGACTTTCCATACAATACACATTCATAGTGTGCATGGGATCATAAGCTACAAATATTATATGAGATTAGTCTCCCAAGAAAAAAAAAAACAAATTGATTAGGAGAGATGATCGCAGGCAATATTTTTTTTTTTTTTTTAAGTCTATTAGCCAATATTTTTTAAACTATTTTGTAACTAACATTACAAAGATTGGTTGGCCGAAATTCTGAGACTTTTGTAGGAGACTTTACTTTGGGGATAAGTGCAATGTAAGTTTCATTTATATCATTCATTGATCCACCTAAATTTAGCATATGCAAGACAACTTCAATCATCTCTTTACCTACTGTGCTCCAATGATTTTGATAGAAAGCTTCTAGATACCAATCAGGCCCTGGGGAACTCAGAGCTTCCATATGAAAGATTGCAATCTCTACCTCCTGAGAAGTGAATTATTCCAAAAGATCATTGTTCATGCCAGCATTTACTCCAGGTTCTAGAGTGCTCAAGCAATCTTCAATGCCTTTTGGTTATGATGTTGAAAAAAGATCATGGAAATACATTTGGAATACAACATTGATCTCCTTTGGCTCATTTGCTTCTTTACCATCTTCATCTATGATACTTTGAATGGCATTTGTTTTCCTTTTCTGACTTGCACTCTGGTGAAAAAACTTTGTATTTCGGTCTTCTTCCTTCAACCATCTTTGTTTGGCTCTTTGCTTCCATTTAATGTTTTTATCTTCAAGCAACATGTTCACTTCCTTGTGTAATGTTTTAATATTTTCATTCAGTTCTCCCTTATTGGATTTTTATAGAATAGCAATCCGGTCAAGTCTAGAATTGATGCTTCTGTTTGTATTTCCATGTCTATTTGCTCCACAACAATAATTTTTCTTTACATCTTTGAAGTCCCCCAATAATTGTATACATCTTGTTGTCTGTCACCCTTTGTTTGTTCGATTCTTCCTCAATTACCATACAACATTCCTCTCTCGGGCCCATTTAGCTTTATATATGAATGGCCTTCCTCTTATGTTTTCAACTTGCATGCTAAGCTCAATTGTGATTAGGAGTGGACAATGATATGAATTTTGGCCTGCCAATGTTTTCTACTTGTCAAAGCAAATAAATCATGCCACATTGAATTACCAAAAACCATGTCTAGTGTTTCTTTGGTAAAAGCTTGACTTTCCCTATTATTGTTCCATGTGTACTTGTCTCCAATGAATCCTATACCACTTAATCCACACTCTTTTGTTATTAATCTAAATCCTTCCGTCTAGATGTATGGTCTCATAGATGCCTCTACCTTTTCATCTTGATGTAATATTTCATTGAAGTTCCCCATGTAAAGCCATGCCACACCATCATTTGGTTTAATTGCTCTCAGAAGTTCCCAGCTACTATTTCTCTTAGAGGCAATTGGATTGATGTAGAATCCAATGATAATCCAATCCCTCTTTTTATTCTGATGAGTAACTTTTAAAGAGATGTGAAATTGGGTATGGGTTCTAAACTGACACCCATGTTATCTTTCCACAAGAAAGCAAGTCCTCAATTGAATCCTTTACTCTCCACCACAAAACTATGCTCAAACCTAACATGTTCCTCACTTTCTCAACCCTAGTTCTGTTACATTTAGTTTCAATAAGGAAAATAGAATTAGAGTTCTTATTCCTCATCAGATGGTGAAGATCATGAATTGTCTGAGGGTTTCCAAGCCCCTGACAATTCCAACCAATGCAATTTGTGGCTATTGGTGGGGCTGCTTAGTAGCCTCCACCAATCATTCCTAGTTTAAGCTTCCTCCAAGTAAAAGCATGGTTTTATGGTTTTTTTTTTTTTTTTTTTTTTTAGTTTTTGTTTTGTTTTGTTTTGTTTTGTTTGTTTGTTTGTTTGTTTGTTTTTTTTTTTTGTTTTTTTTACAGACCGTTCTTCTGATTTGTGCACCTCAGATTGCAATCCCTTTTCTTAGATCCATTTATATCAATATGCCAACTAACTTCATGAGTCTCGGTATGATCATTAAAGAACTTGTCTCTTGCTCTTCTTTTCTAGCTAGCTTGTCTTTTAGAGTTAGCAAGTTCTTGGATCTTTTCAAAGAAGAATTGATCCATGGAATTGACTTGGTTTATGACCAACCGCTCCTTTTCTCTCGATTGATCATGAGTCTCGTCTACGTGTTTTAAATATTGAAATTTTGTTTTAAATAGAGCAGATGATTTTTAATTGAACTAAGCCTAATTTTCAAGTAAGCCCTTTTATATTTTGAAGTCCCGAAAATAATATAGTTTAAGAAAATCATTTTCTATTTAAATTATTTTAGTTCTTTAAGAGTATTATTGAATATTCATTATTTTATTTTATGTTAAAAACTCTATTTATTTAGATGCTTTTATTTCTCTTAGAATTATTTATAAAACTTAGCATTTTATTTTATGATGAAGATTATTGATTTTAATAAAACAAAGTTTGAGTTTTATTTAGCCTCATTTTATTTCTACTTCATTTCCAATTACTTAGTTTGTTATTTTCAAGTGTTTAAATTTCCACTGTTGGATTAGATATAGGGACCGATAGATGAAGGGCCTAGATGAAAACCCTAGCTTTTCTTTGTTCCCTCTCTCTCCTTCCCTCCAGCCATTTCCCTCTCTCTCTGATTTCCCTTTTTCCCCCCCTCTGATTTCCCTTCTACTCGATGACCCCTGCGCAGCTAGCCACCCATCGTGATGCCGCTGTCGACCCACCTCCTCTTGACGTCACTAGCCACCCCTATATCTCCAATCAACTCTCCCCTCATCGCATATATATATATATATATATATATATATATATATCTCTCTCTCTCCAAAGCCATGCCATAGCCTTTTCTCCCTCCCCCCTCGATTTTCCTCTACGGCGCCGCATGCTACCATCATGAGCAGCCCACAAGCTCACTGGCAAGCCTCGCTGACCACCCATTCCTCGTGGCTTCAACCTCATCCTATAGCTTTTCCTCTCCCTCTTGATTTCTCATTTCTCCCCTCGAGTTTCCATTGTCGCTGTAGCTCTGCCCAAACCATAGCACTGGACCACCACAAGCCACTATACCTCATCACAGTGACCACCTCCTCTCTTTCTAGGTCCACTGTCATGCGCCCTAGTCCCCTCCACCGAAGCACCCTTGCTTTGTTTCCCTCAACCCACATCGCCACCACCCATGGCCAAGCCCAGACACCACCAGACCAAAACCCACCTCCTGTTGCCATGACGAAGCCCCACCAAACGCTAGCTCAACCGTCCTCTGTTTCCACCATCATGCATAGCCCAAACTAGCAGCTTTTGATGTCATGAGACCATGCTGAGAAGCAAGTGATGAAATGATTTTAGCCCCTTGCTAGGGTATAATTCCTATCCCTTCACATTAAGAATTATATCGTTGTGAAGTTGAAATTGGAATGGTGTTGTGATTGTGCTGTGTTGTGAACTGTGAATGGAGTAGTTGTGATGTGGCAATGTAGTTGAAGTGGGGCACTACTGTGGCTATAAGTAATGTGAAGTGATGGGATTAAGCGTGAAGTGTTGGGATGTTTGTGCTTTGTGAAGTGTTGGCATGGTTATGTAGCTGTGAACTGTGTTTTGTGGTAGTGTAGTTGAAGTGATGGGTGTTATTTTACAATTTGTGTTGTGGCTGCATTATGTGAAGTGATAGGGTTGTTGTGTTGCTATGATTTTGTGGGTGATATGGTGGTATGCTATGAAGTGATAGGGTTGGGTGTGGAGTTGTGATATGCTTGTGTAGTATGAAGTGATGGAGGTTTTGATGTGATGGTATTGTGCACAGTGGTGTGATCACTAGGGAGCTTGTGAAATGGCCGGATGCCATGTGATGTGATGGGGTCATTATGTAGTTTAGAAGTGGTTGTGAACTGTGTAAACTGATCAGATGTGGTGTATTCATGATGTGGTTGTACGTCATGTAGGTCGAGTGAAATGTCGGGATATACTATGTAGTTGGTTGTATTGACTTAAGTGCTATGTTGGTTGAGTTGAGTTTCATCATGTTGATGTTGGTGTGTACGAAACTTGTTTACATGAGTGTATATTCTAGTGGATTATATGTTGATCTTAGGTGATAAAAAAGGATGAGGGACATGTGTAAACTAGTTGGAGGCATGTGTCGGACAGATTTACCATATGTAATGGATAATCTATCCTAAGCATGAGTACATGATGTTTAAGCCTCAAGGTTGACTTAAAGTTGTGTATTATGCATGGTTAAGGTTAGGATGATGTGTTGGTTAGGTTGTACATGAATGAAGGAATGTATGTATTGACTAGGATTGGGTTGTATAATTTGGTTGGTCCAAGTTATACATTGAAATGGATGGTTCGATAGGAAGAGTGTGACGAAGGTGATGATGTGCCTTAACCTTTAAAGGGAATCAAGAGGTTCACTTCAAAGGATAAGAACATGAAGTAGGAGGCTATGTATTGGAAAGGTGATCTCGAGTGGGTCACAAGCTACGACCCTGAAACTTAGGAAACGTGATAAAGGAAAGCATAAAATATGGAATTGGATGGAAGCGTATGTCTAAATGAAGGAAGTCCAAGTTAAGAGTAGTTATGCATTTTTGAAGTTTAAGTTACATATGCACTTGAAGAGAAGATGACGTTAAGTTATATATGCATGTAGGTTGCCATCTGTTACGTACATGAATGGACTGCATGAAATGAGAATAACATGGATTCTAGGTAAATATTATACTCATACTCTTTTAGAATTTTCTAAATGATACGAAATACAAAGAAATGTTTCTCTTACGATGCTTTTATGAAATGAAATGAAAGGATGCTTATGAAAGTGTATGAATCTTTAAAGGTATATATATGTAATGGCCTTCTTTGGCAGCCCCTATTTATGCACCCAAACTAACAGTTGTATGCATATGAATGAATGCTATATGTAGTAGCTATTGCTTTTATTTTAAATGCTGAAATGATGATGTTGAAGTTTATGCTTGATGCTTTTAAATAATGTTTTAAATGATGATATTTAAGCTTATGCTTTCAAATCATGTTTATGAATGAAAAGGACTGATGATTGAAAGGAATGAAAAGGAAAAGACTGAATGAATGAAAGGAAAGGAAATGAATGAATGTTTTAATGTATGAAAATAAGTAACGGCCATGATTGAATGGATGAATGATAGTACCAAATAACAGGGTAGATTGCAATGCCGGGTAAGTAGTATTGGTAGTGTACCCAATGCTACCCCCTGACTGAAAGGGATTCCCCACCTGTGGCCACGGGTGGAATTCGAGTCCAAAAGACTGCTAACCCCAACACATGGGGTGTAATAGTGTATACCGGCTAGAGGAAAAGTGAAAACAGTTAAAGTGAATGTTGTGTGATCATTTAGCTCTTTATGAATGAATGTACAGGGTGTGGGAATGTTTTATGTGAAAGGAAAACCTTTTTAAAGAAAAACCCCACCTTGTAATGTTTCAATGAATTGAATGTTGTATGTAAAGTATGTAGATGAATTGAATGCATGATTCAAAGCCGCGTTAGTATATTTTTACAATATGAAGTAATACTTACTAAGTATTCAACTCACTTTAGTTTTTATGTACGTATCTCCCCCTCCCAAGGACAAAATGAGGAAGAAGCATCAGGTGAAACATGGCCCAAAGGAAGAGTGACTGAAGCCTACACAAGTTTTATGTAACGTCTAAAAGAGTATTTTTATAAAAAGACTTTTTATTTAATTAATCATTTCCGTTGCAAAACTCTCTCTTAGATTTATAGAGTAGATTTTAATTCTACACTTAGAACCTTTCATATCATGGGAAGGAAATAGAAAAAGTTTTAAAAGGATAAGTAATTCTCGTCTCATTTTCTAAAGTCTCACCACAAGGATAGGTATTACATAGTTGGTAATAGAAGAGTTTGGTTTGTAACTTTCTTCTAAGATTCCTACTTCCTTCAAACTCTGATCTCCCACTTCATCCTTGAATTTCTCCTGCATTAGATTTTTTTCCATCTAGATGCCTACCTGCTAAGATCTATTGTATATATCCTCATCAACATTTGAATTTGAAAGATATCCATTATTATCTGCTTTTCCTAACAAATTTTGATTTTCTTGAAAATTAGGGATTTCCTTCAACAACTTTTTGGACTTTGCTTGAGATTATGAGATTCAGTTTTCCCTTTTTCACTGATCTTTCCTTTCATTTTCTCCATCATGCTTCCTAGATGCTATGCAATTGGATTTTGCAGCATTTGCACATAACCAAGGCCCATACTGGGACTATCATTCATAGCATTCATGCCTCCAGGAGCATTCCTTCTTAAAGTATTGGTGATGATCTAGCCAAAGCTAAAGCCAAAATTGGGCTAAAACTATATGTTTTGCCTAAAGCCAAGGCCATTCAAGATATAACCACACGATTATCCATTTGTTAGCTAAAATAATAATTTTTTTTATAATAATATTTTTTATAAATGGTTTTTTTTTTCAAATTTGTAATTATACTAACCATATATTAATTAATAATTAATTTTAATTAAATTATTGTTTGACACCTATTTTTTTCCAACCTAATTATCCAACAAACACATTTTGTCATCTGTGGTGAGAGAGAAAAAAAAATATAACTTGATTGAGCTAAAGTGATTCTCCAAATATAAAGAACCACTGTAGCTCAAAGTCTAGATGATCAAAGGATGGCTAAGCCAATGCGGGTCATTTTCATGTCGTCCTAGTTATTTTACGGGTTGCACTTGCATATGGCTAGGCCAATGCCTAGCGCTCTTAGTGTGCTTGATAACACCACATAAAAACAAAAATTTGGTAGGCGTTCATACTTGAATGGCATCCACAATTTCTTGCCATCAATTGTCAGACATCTCTCTCTACATAGTGATTTTGTAATGTCAACCTCAATTCTCATTCTTAAAATTTTCCCACCAAAAACTTCTACCGTCCATCTCACCTCCAATATTTTACCAACACCAAATCCTAATTGCTTCCCTATGTCTTCTATCATGCTTGCCAGTGGCATATTGTGGGCTTGAATCCAACAAATTTCCTTTGAGAAAGGAATATCTTTAGGGGGTGTAATACCATTAGATTCTATGAGGTAAACAAGCATCCTATCAAAGGGCCAAGGCCTCCCCATCATCACTCTCTCATTCTCTTTCTCATTCTGGAATTCCAGCAGCATTTGACTTTCACAAACATCTTTGAATTGCAACCATCCCTTAGTCTTCCATATTTTTGTCATAGTAGTTCTGAAAGCTTCTCTATTAACAATCTTATCAGCAATGATCAAACCAAGAGGACAAGTCTCTCCTTTTGAGATTGACTCATTGAATGCTGATGATGGAAAGATAACTTCCTCCATTTTTTTATCAGTGAGGCTAAAACATTCCCATAGTTTTCCTAACTCTTCCTCTATACCTCCCTCTTAAGCTTACGCCTAGGAGACAATCCTTTACCTCAACAAAGAGAATACTTATCCCTCATAGCAGGAGAGGAATTTTCTGCAATAATCTACATATACTATAATATAAATAGACTAATAATAGTTTAGTATATGTTAACATCATAGTATTACTATTATACATAATCAAATATAGAAATAAGTTAGGCACTAGTATTGAAATAAGTCTAGTAAAATAAGTTAATAACAAATAATACTAATTTATTAAAGTATAATAACATTCAATTAGACACAAGAAAGTCTAATATAAAATTAAGTTAGAAGTAAGTTAGACACAAGTATAATAACATATAATACTAATGGATAATAACTTACAATTAGACACTATAGTAAATGTCTAGTATATAAATAAATGAGGCACTAGTATAAAAATAACTAGTAAGTCTAGTATAATAAGTTAATAATACATTATACTAATTTACTAAAATATAATAACATGTAATTAGACACTAGTAACAAATCTACTATAGAAATAAGTTATAATAAGTATAAACATTTGAAAGCCCACAAATAAGTCTAGTCTAGTAAGAAATGAGTATAGATATTTGAAAGTCTACAACAAAGTCTTGTTTAAAAATGGACTAAATATAAAGTTAAAACAAAAGGTTAGGGTGATGCTTGGGGGGTTAGAAGAGATGAGAAATTGACATTTTTGTGAATAGTGTTAAGATTTGAGTTAAGATTTTTGAGTTGATTTTATAAAAGCTTGTGTGTCCCATGGTAAGATATGTTTGGATGTAAGGACAATGTTAGGTTGACTACCAAATTTGGACATAGTACAGATGAGTTTTTTTTTTCTTTAATAATTTTTTAAACATCCTTAACCATTAAGAAAAAAAATCTAAATTTACTAAGAGATACTTCCTTAAACATTAAGAAAATATATATATATATATATATGAGTGGACACATTTGGTGGGCATATTTGGTAGTCATATTATCATTTTCCTTGGATGTAAATGTAAGATGAGATGGTTTTAACTTCTTTGGGAAGAAAAAAGTGGTGGGTCCTATTAATGATTGAAATGTGTATGTAATAATTATTTTATATTTTAATGTATATATTTATTTAAAAAATTCCCAAAAATTATTTATTCCCAAATTGATTTAATTTGAAAATACTTAATTATCAATAAAAAATATTTTTTTCTAGTAACTGTCCAAAGTAATTTTTTAGAAAATTTATATTTTAATATATATAATTATTTCGTGAATTCCCAAAAATTTTTTATTCCCAAATTAATTCGAAAATACTTAATTATCAGTAATAAAATAATTTTTTTCCAAAAACTGTGATGACCCGTTTTTACGTGAATTTTCACTGAAGGCGCTTTTTAATTTATTTAATATAATAGTTCTTTTAATTTAAATTATTGTATTTTAAATTGATTTTAATTTATTTGATGTTGTGTTTAATTTATTTTATCGTTTTACGGTTTTTAAAATCGTTTTCGGCAGATCAGTTTTAGTTTCCGGAGTGAGGACTGAACCTCATTTCTTTTCCCTCATCTTTTCTTTTTCTTTTCTTTTTTTCCTTTTTCTTTTTCCTTTTTCCTTCTTTTTCTTTCTTGTTCTTTCTTTTCTTCTTCTTTCTCTCCCGCGTACACCGAACAGCCTCTTTTTCTCCTTCCCGTCGCCGCCCCTTTGACCGCCCAGTTCTCAGCCGTCTGGTCACCGTTTAGTGCACCACCACCACCATTCTCTTCCCCTTCCACCAGAGATCATCTCCACCAATTTTCAGAGCCATCGAACCAGCCGTTAGCAGCCGAGAGCCCCCGGAAGTCACGGCACCTGCTCTGTTTTTCGCCGCTCCCCGGCGGCGTGGCCTACACCACCCACCCAGTTTTCTTCCCCTCTCATAGGTGAACATCCCCATCAAGTTTCACCTCCATCCGAGCCACCGTTAGCCACCACGAGCTCCACCAAGCCACACGATTTTTCACCGATTCCTGTGCCGTTGCACCACCTTCGGCCACCATCTCTTCACAGCTTCTTCCCCCACCTCTTGCCGACCTAACCCACCTATTTCCGGCTTCGATCCGTTGCCGGAGCAGCTCCCACGAGCTCAACTCCGTTCAGCCCCTTTTTGGCCTTCGACCGCCGTTTCCACCACCACCCACGGCCAAAACTCGTTTCCTTTATCCTCATAAATATCTCAAGACCATTCCCTATCAATTTCGTGCCTTGGTTTGTCCCCGTTCGAAAGTGGGTAATTTATTGCCCACGGCCACAGTGTAAATTATACTGTTACGTTGCTTTTCCTCCGTCGTTTGCAATGCCGCGAGCTTTCTAAAAATACCGTATAGCGCTGTAAGTATTTTTCAAACTCTAATTTTAGATTTAAATATATTTTGCTCATTCAATAACATTTATTTGTTGGTTCATTGATTCCGGACTGAGTCCGAGGAGTTCGAGGGTCGGATGGATTGAGGACGGAGTTATTTGGTTGATGTTGTTATTTGTTTGAGATATTTGTGCCTTGATATTTGCTTTGTATAGTGCACGCATGTTCATGTTTAAAAAGGGAAAACCGGGTTTTTCGTGTAGTTGCATGCATGTACATGTGTTTGAAAAATGAAAGCTGTGCTGGTAAGCGAGAAATGATTTATGGTATATGTGAACGGTTGGACTGACTGGTTTGAGTCAGAGGCATGCGTAGGGATGGTGGTAAGCAGGGACGGTAGTAGAATCCTGCCTGTGATTCCCGCCTACGGTGCACGCGTAGGGATGGTGGTGAGCAGGGATGGTGGTAGAGTCCCGCCTGCGATTCCCGCCTACAGACAGACTTGTAGGGATGGTGGTAAGTAGGGACGGTGGTAGAGTCCCACCTGTGATTCCCGCCTACGGTGCATGCGTAGGGATAGTGGTGAGCAGGGATGGTGGTAGAGTCCCGCCTGCGATTCCCGCCTACAGTGCTCTGATGGTTTGGTTAATAGGTCATTTTCTGAGAAAATGGCGAGGTTTTGTATGAGGATATTGCGATCCATTTTCTGGGAAAATGGTGGTTTGGGCCATTATCTGGGATAATGGCGAGGCTTGGTTTTATACGATATGTTTTTGGCCCAAATGGGATTTTGGCGTGCGTGGAAAAAATGTGATTTTATGGGATGAGAGCATTTGCATTCTTTCATGCATATTGTGGAGTTTATTATGTTTTTATCTAGTGGTGTTTGGATTTTACTTACCTGCGACACCATTTTTGGTACAGTAGATTTTGGTGCAGGGATCGAAGAGGAGGAGGAGGCTGAGCCCGAGGATGCGGCTCTGCCGGAGTTCTGAGTTGAAATTATTATCTTGTTGTTGCTTTGAATAATATTTGTATTTTGTAATATTTTATTATGTAAGTTTTGAACAGCTTTGTATTATATTAAGAAAAAAAAAATTCTGGTACTTAGTTATGACTTTCGTTATCCGCTGCGTTTTCTTTTGCACATTTGTTGCTTTTACACACACTTGGCACTCGTCGATAGGGTGGTGACCTGGGTTGTCATCATCCGGACGTCTCGATTTTCCCATGTCCGTGCGTGGGGATTTGGGAGCGTCACAAAAACTGTGCAAAGTAATTTTTGGAGAAATTCACAACTTTACAATATTCACAACTTTACAATATATTTACAAATTTGTTTAACCGATATGATATTTCTTTCCCATGTATCGATTAAAGCATAGAAAGCACTTGACTTTATTTTTTGGATCTTTAAATATTTGGAAATATGAGCAAATAATTATGGCTGATTAAGAAAACTACTACATTATATTAGGTTGACTTATAACCAACTTCATCATGTTCCAAATTTCTCTGTACCGATTATTTAATTCGATAAATTTCATAATTAACAATAAACATAATCCAGTATAATTTTCTCTTATAGGTTGGAAAGTCCCCAACCTATATTTTGGCCCACCATAACTTAATTCGATAAATCACAATTTGGTGAAGTACGAAGCAAAAATACACAATTATAATTTTATTTGTATCCTTTGAAAATTTCCAACTTCATTTTTTCAGAAAATTTAATTTCATTAAAAAATTTAATAAATAATCATTTATCGTTAACAAAAATAATTAGTAAAAATAAATGATAAATTTATCATTTATTATTTTTATGTTTATTTATTTCAAAAATTGAGAAAATTGAAATTAGAAATAAAAAACCCAATAATTCACAATCATTATCAATTATTAATATCAATTACATGTTCCGTGCCTAGTCCTATGTGCCCACATAGGTAATTCAATCTCATCCCTTATTGTAGCCATAGCTTGGGTTGATTTGCTGGATATGTCTGGCACATGAGAGGATTTCTCCGCATCATCATCCCCAGGCATAGTTTTCCTATTAGGCCTTCGATTTCTCCATCTTTCTATTAACTCATCATTGGGCGTCACCATTCTAATAGAGTTCTGTAGTGTAAAAATGCAGTAACAATTAGCCCTTGCCTAAATTTTCGTAGGGATGAATGATGATAATTAAAATAATCATTATATCAAAAAAAGAAAAAGAAAAAAATACACGCACTATAATGATTAGACCGATGATACATTTCTCTTGGATATGGAGGCATAAATCTTTCTATGCAAGGAAAAGCCAAATTAACTAGATAGTAATAACCTGAACACATTTCAACCAACAAATGGAGTTATTTCGCAAACTAATATTTCTGGCACAATTATGCATTATATAATATTTACCTTCGGGTGGCCTTGGAAATTAATCCCCCCTTGGACTCAAGGCATACAAGAAAACGCATGCATTATTGGTTGTTCCCTCTCACCCCGTATACACAAATGTAAACTTCATATCAAAGTCATATAAACACAATACATTGTGCACTTAGATGGCAATGATTTCTATATGCATTACTTAAGTTAGTTAGTGCAACAATGTCAATTCTGGTGTCGTCTAGTGCATCAAGTCATTTATACTAAACCATTATCAAATAACATGACAATTAACTGAAGTATATTAAAATCTAGACCTAAAACATAGTTAGCAACTAAATTTCAAAACTGTTGGGAAATCATTATCTCTAATCATGGATAATTTTGGGGGTTGCCTGCAATATAGGGATGGACCCCATTTGTGTGTGTAGGTGCAATGACTTGCCTCTCTAGCTAATGTAGGGCTCACATTACCATCTTCATATGGCGGTTAATAGTTTCGCTTGAGTGTTGGAAGTGGTCCTCCATGAGCTATTGTCCCTGTGCATTTCCAATTAGAAGGCAAAACATGCCTACTAGTTCCTCCACCGACACCTGCTCAGTAGATCTCATAATATCAAATTGCCATAACATGTCACATATGGCATGAAATGCCTTGAGCTCCATTCAAAACAAGTTGATGCAATTTTTGGGGGTGTCCATTCAAAATTTTCTATATTGTGTTGAGGCATTCTATATTGTGTTGTACTTATAAAGGGAATGACGTTAACTTATTTATGAATGTAGGTTTCCACTTCACACACATATAAATGGACTGTATGAAATGAAAATAGCATAGAATCCAGGTAAGTATTATGTTTATACTCTTTTGGAGTTTTCTAATTATATGAAAATGAAAAAGAAATGTTTCAATTTATAATGCTTTATGAAATGAAATGATGTTTTATGAATGTATGCTAAGTATTAGTGTTTAGAGGCATATGTATGTAATGGCATTCTTTGGCATCCCCTATTTACACACCCCAATAAATAGTTGTATGCATGTGAATGGACGTTATATATAGTACTTACTGTATTTATGTTCCATGAAGTAAATTGTTGAGGTTTATACTTGATGCTAAGAAATGATGTTTAAATGATATGATAAAAGATTATTTAAATGAGGCTATGAAATGATGTTTAAATGAGGCTTTGAATGGATGTTTAAATGAGACTATGGAATGAAGTTTAAATGATGCTATGAAAGGATGTTTAAAGGATGCTATGAAATGATGTTTATGAAATGAAATGGACTAATGAACGAAAGAAATGAAAAGAAAATGACTGAAAAGAATGCATGAATGAAAGGAAAAGAAGGAAATAAATGTTTTAATGTATGAACCTATGTAATGGCCATGACTGTATGAAGGAATGATGGTACCATTGGACTGAGCAGATTGCAATGCCAGGTAAGTAGTACTAGTAGTATGCCAAGTGCTGCCCTTATCTGAAAGAGATTCCTAATCTATGGCCACAAGTAGAATTTGAGTCGAAAAGACCACTAACCCTAACACATGGGATGTAAGAGTGTGTACCAATAAGAGTAAAAGTGAAAAGAGTAATTGAATGTATGAATGGCTAAATTTCTTATGAATGAATGTACAAGGTATCTTGTAATATTTTCAAAGGAAATGAATGCTTTAGTAAAGTATGAAGGGGAATGATAAATGCATGAATAAAAATCTATGTTAGTATATTTTTACAGAATGAAGCAATGCTTACTGAGTATTTGACTCATTTTGTTTTTATGTGTATTTGTCTACTTCTTAGGAACAAAATGAGAAAGATACATCAGGACAAACATGACCCAAGGGAAGGGTGACAAAAGCCTAGGCATGTTATATAATGTATGAAAGAATATATTTTTTTGTAAAAGTACTTTTAATTTAATTTAATAATTTCCACTGTAAACTTTTTTTTAATTTAAAGAGCGGGTTTTAATTTTAAACCTAGAATCTTTTATATCATCGAAAGGAAAGGAAAAACTTTTAAATGGTTTAGTAATTCCTATCTCACTTTCTAAATTTATTTTCTAAAGTCCCACCATGAGGATGGGCATTACAAGTTGTCAACCGAAATCGTGGGTAATACCATGTGCTATATACTGCACATGGTTTCAACCAAGGAAGCTTCCATGTGGAGGGTGGTGGTGAGGTGGCTTTTGGGCTTCCCATCCACTACTATTTGGGGCTAACTTGGGCAGTGAAAGGACAACCTTGGCAGGGGGAAACTTCCCCCACAAGCGTTGCTTTGGTGGCTCAATTTCTTAGTAGACCTTAACCAAATGGCTTCCATTTAGAGTTTCAATGGGATTTGGGTTGCTATCAAGCCAAGATCTAAATTTTCTTGACCTAATAAAATTACCAAGGTTTAAAAAAATAAGTAAGGATATAATAACATGAATTTGAGTGGTTAATAGCATATGGAAGTGATTTAATTAAGTGATTAAACACTAAGCTAAAACCGGGTTCAAATAGTATTTGGAGGCAAACTTTGGGATTTCAATTAAATTTCAAGTGTTTAGGGTTTCTTTAGCATTGAAACCCTATTTGGTTTGACACACATAGGATGGTTGGATGGAATAGGGTTTTGTTTAGGTGTTATGATCACAATAGCTTGGTGTCCTTCACATTTCCATCTTATGGTTCCTCTTGGTACCAAGTGTCCAATACTATTCACCAAGTATGGTTAAGATCTTGCCAAGTATAAAAAAAAAATATTTCTAACTTAATTTAGACATTTCACACTGTGATTTTGAAAACACTAATCAAGATGCCAACACCGAAGCTACTATTCACTCAAAAAATGTGAAAAATAAATTTTGCACTGTAAAATTATAAATAATCATATTAATTTCAAAGTGCAAATTATTTATCAAAATTCGACTCCGAAGTGTCTCGAAAAACTAAAAACACGTTTTTGAATAAGCGTTATTCTAGAAATAGAAAATTGTTTTATAGTGCCATAAAATACTAAATATTCCTAAGTGTAATGGCTCAGACCGTTTCTTATTCTAATGCTTTGAAGTACCTCAAAATAAAAAAAAATTGCAGTTCTCGCACGTTAGTGAGTAGCAAAATTGACTATGGTGACACTGACTAAAACATATGTTATTGATTGATTCATGAAAACTTTTAGAGTTTCCACGAGATTTCTAAAGCCTCAAAAGGTTCATCTGTTGAATTTCTGGTGGGACGTTACATGAAGTATCCGCTCATCGTCACTAGTTGGGGTTAGGTTAATCAAGGCCTGATGTAGTGTCCCAGTGGCAACGAAGGAGCCAAAAATTGTGCAGAGCATCTAATACTTTGGGTATCTCGAGATCTTGAATTACTTGAATGTAGGTTTCACTAACATTGAAAGCAGAAATAATAAAACATAGGGAGAAGTTTAAGGTAAGATAGTATTACAACATGAAATAAATATCTACTATACAGGGGAAGTGGAACTTAAATTTCTATAATAGAAATGTTTCAAAAGGAGCATTTTGGTACCTTTAATATATTTTCCCAATGTTCCTCACTGCCAACTGGGTCTCTCGGTCCCACCCAATAGTAGTTTGATTCATTAAATACATAAATTTGCATACAATATATTAGTACCAATTGACCTAAGCACTCCAACTTGCAAACAAGTATCACCCTAATGATGGTTAAAGCTTGATGCAAAAAGGGGTGATCTAATAGAGCCTACCTAGGACAACCTTTCCATCAATTTTCTTTGAAGTGATCTATGAACTTTAAAATCTACACACACTTAGTCAAGCCTATGAGGTGAATAGGGTTAAGTGGTTGTTGTTGAGATCATATGAGGTATTGAGAGTTGAAATTTACTTGTAAGCTTCCTATTGAGCGAAAACTTATCGAAAGAAAAGTCACATTAAGGCACCAAAGATATGCTCTACCATGTGACTAAGAAACAATTTGATTTGCAACTGGCATGGGGGAAGAGTCACAACGAAGTATTTTGTTCAATGTTGGTC